>NC_086444.1:1165182705-1165458925 GCF_028390025.1 Pseudophryne corroboree
TACTTGTGACCCCGAGGGGTCCGAGGGAATTATACATAAATAATTTTAATAACATTCCCCCACAAATATAACCATGTCTGTGCTCGAGCTACAGACTCACGGAACCGAACCATATAAATACATATAAATATATATACAGGTATAAGTTAGTTACAGCATGTCAATTTACACCCGGTAATAACAGTTGGTGCCGACAGGATCACCCACATACTACTGCGTCTCCCATACCGTGTTTACTATGAACAAGAATAACACAACCAATCTGTTGACTCAGTATCTACTGTATCAAGTACCAAACAGGCGTCAGCAATGCCGAGAATGAACCCCAGAGGCGTTAGTGACAGAACATTCACACATGTCGACACAAGTGTATATCTGACAGGGAGCACACAGAGAGTATACACAACCATGAGTACATGCCCATTTCCAAATTAGATAGTGTTATACATTCCTACATAACACTAACAATATGTGCCCCCCCTTGTTTGTGCTGTACACATGTTTTGGCGGGGACATTGATTAAAAATGGCACGGTCTCTTGCTGTGAGGGCTAAGCCCCGCCCCTTATCGGCGCGCGGTAGCCCCTATATTAAAACCGTTATATGCAGGCAGGGGACCGAATAACAACTCAAGCCAGCCTTTTTTGTGTAAAAGAGCCTCAGTAACTTGCTGCCCAGGGCGCTCCCCCCCCCCCCAGCGCCCTGCACCCTGTGAGTGCGTTGGTGTGTGGGAGCATGGAGCGCAGCGCGACCGCTGCATGTTACCTCCGTTACTGAAGTCTTCTGATCTTCTAATACTCTCCCGGCTCCTTTCTTCTGGCTTCTGTGAGGGGGGTGAGGGCGCGGCTCCGGGAACAAGCAGCTAGGCGCACCAAGTGATCAAACCCTCTGGAGCTAATGGTGTCCAGTAGCCGAGAAGCAGAGCCTTTAAACTAAGAAGAAGTAGGTCCTGCTTCTCTCCCCTCACTCCCACGCTGCAGGGAGCCTGTAGCCAGCAGGTCTACCAGAAAATAAAAAACCTAACAAAGTCTTTTAGAGAAACTCAGGAGAGCTCCCCTAGTGTGTGACCCATCACTCCTGGGCACAAAGTCTAACTGAGGTCTGGAGGAGGGACATAGAGGGAGGAGCCAGTTCACACCCAGTTTAAGTCTTTATAGTGTGCCCAAGCTCCTGCGGATCCGTCTATACCCTTATTGTCCTTTTGGAGTCCCCAGCATACTCTAGGACGTTAGATAGATAGATAGATAGATAGATAGATAGATAGATAGATAGATAGATAGATAGATAGATAGATAGATAGATAGATATTTTTACACAAACATTTTGACACAGCTGTGTAATTAAACCGCCTGGAATGCTGGCCACGCTTCGGGCCCGGTGGTGACCGACAGGGTTATATTCCCCCTTGTGTGTTGGCATGGACCATCATCTGAGTGGGGTGGGGGGGGATTCCGGCATCAGTATCCTGGCAGCCAGCATCCAGACAGACAGCAAATTGAATGCCTCCCCTTACCACTGTTGTAAGCAACAAGTTACTTTAACATTTCTCGAACGTCCTAGTGGATGCTGGAGACTCTGTAAGGACCATGGGGAATAGACGGGCTCCGCAGGAGACTGGGCACTCTAAGAAAGATTTAGTACTACTGGTGTGCACTGGCTCCTCCCTCTATGCCCCTCCTCCAGACCTCAGTTAGAATCTGTGCCCGGACAGAGCTGGGTGCATTTTAGTGAGCTCTCCTGAGCTTGCTAATAAGAAAGTATTTTAGTTAGGTTTTTTATTTTCAGAGAGCTTCTGCTGGAAACAGACTCTGCTACGTGGGACTGAGGGGAGAGAAGCAAACCTACTAACTGCGGCTAGGTTGCGCTTCTTAGGCTACTGGACACCATTAGCTCCAGAGGGATCGAACACAGGACCTGACCTTGTCGTCCGTTCCCGGAGCCGCGCCGCCGTCCCCCTCGCAGAGCCAGAAGTCAGAAGCCGGCGGGTTGAAGAAAGAAGACGTCAAAATCGGCGGCAGAAGACTCCTGTCTTCATATGAGGTAGCGCACAGCACTGCAGCTGTGCGCCATTGCTCCCACACTAAACCCACACACTCCAGTCACTGTAGGGTGCAGGGCGCAGGCGCCCTGGGCAGCAATTAGATACCTCCTGGCAAAAGCAGCATATATACAGTTGGACACTGTTATATGCATGAGCCCCCGCCATTAATTTCACACAAAATCGCGGGACAGAAGCCCGCCGCTGAGGGGGCGGGGCCTTCTTTCTCAGCACTCACCAGCGCCATTTTCTCTCCACAGCTCCGCTGAGAGGAAGCTCCCCAGGCTCTCCCCTGCAGACTCACGGTAGAAAGGGTAAAAAGAGAGGGGGGGGGCCACATAAATTTAGCGCATTTAATATATATACAGCAGCTACTGGGTAAACACTAAGTTACGGTGTGATTCCTGGGTCATATAGCGCTGGGGTGTGTGCTGGCATACTCTCTCTCTGTCTCTCCAAAAGGCCTTGTGAGGGTCCTGTCCTCATATAGAGCATCCCCTGTGTGTGTGGTGTGTCGGTACGCGTGTGTCGACATGTTTGACGAAGAGGGCTATGTGGAGGCAGAGCAAGTACAAATGAATGACGTGTCTCCGCCGACACCTGATTGGATGGATATGTGGAAGGTGTTAAATGATAATGTAAACTCCTTACATAAAAGGTTGGATAAAGCTGATGCCTTGGTACAGTCGGGGTCTCAGCCCATGCCTGATCCTAAAGTGCAGAGGCCGTCAGGGTCTCAGAAGCGCCCACTATCCAAAATGGTTGACACAGATCTGACTCCAGTGTCGATGACGATGATGCAAAATTGCAGCCTAAAATGGCTAAAGCCATCCGCTACATGATTATAGCAATGAAGGATGTATTGCACATATCAGAGGTAAACCCTGTCCCTGACAAAAGGGTGTATATGTATGGGGAGAAAAAGCAAGAGGTGACTTTTCCCCCTTCACATGAGTTAAATGAGTTATGTGAAAAAGCTTGGGATTCCCCCGATAAGAAAGTGCTGATTTCCAAAAGGTCACTTATGGCGTACCCTTTCCCGCCAACGGACAGGATGCGCTGGGAATCCTCCCCTAGGGTAGATAAAGCTCTGACACCCTTATCTAAGAAGGTGGCCCTGCCGTCACAGGATACGGCCGCCCTAAAGGATCCTGCAGATAGGAAGCAGGAAAGTATCCTGAAGTCTGTTTATACACACTCAGGTACTATACTGAGGCCGGCAATTGAGCCTGAGACAGATCAGTTCCTGTTAAAGTGTAAAGCACTAAAAATAAGGCTTGGCTGGTTTTCTGCTGCTTGGAGCGACGTATAACACAATAGAATGCCCTGAGGTAAAGGGAAGGGTCACAAAGCCATTGCAGCTATTCATAGTGCAGACCATAATCTCATTCATCTCAACTTTCTCTTGTTACATAAATTCCGAGGGGATAGATTCAAGTCATCATGAATGCACGGCTGCACGCGCTTCGGCAATTACGGTAGTACCAATATCGCCTCTGTGAGGTGCGAGGGAGAACTTGCGATGGTGGTGGACGCGATGAAAATCACACTGCATCGATATTGGCAAATTGAGATCGCCCCTCATTATTATCTTTCCATAGTAAACTCTTTTTTATTTACAAAAAACTGATCCAAGCCCAATATTTTCCTCCAATGTCAGGTAATATCAGGAATATTTCATGTTTAAAGACGCATCTTACCCACACCATGGCAGCAGCAAACTGAACGGCACAAAATTATTTTTAATGAAAAATGTCGAGAGACATTAACAGACGTCCTGAAGAAATCGCTAAAGTCCGACTCTAGGAACGCAGAGCAACACAAATCCGTTATTATTGCACACATTGTAATAAGTGTAGAAAACAACCAGACGCAGAATATTCCGCAGCTTGGTTAATAGTTATGTGTGATATTGGAATACAAATCCCCAAGAGAGGGGAAGGACAAAAGAAACCAGGTATACTTTGTGGTGCACACTACCCAACTGACAAATTTTTAATTAAGATTTTCCAGAAATGTATATCCTCAGTAATATTAGTAAGTATTGGTTTAAATATCCATAACCAAAATGGTTGCCTGAAATTATTTTTCTAATGGGACTAAAATTGTCCTTTATTAATAGAGCGAAATATTAAAATCAGAGAAAAGGAAAAATTATTTGTGTGATAGAAAAAGAAAAATGTGAATAAAGATTTAAAAACAAAGCTGATGTGTTTTTCCCTGTGTGTACTTTCTTATATTTGTTTCAAAATGTGCATGACCATTATATTTGTACAGCACTATATCAGTGCAGAATTTATTCAAAATGTATAATATCCATGTTTCATGGAGCTTGTATCATACACTATAGAGGGAGATATATTTCCCTACTATTGAGTCACAGACTTGTTTCAGATATTGCAACAATGAGACTCTAGTCTCCTAGTGTATACCAGAAGTGTAGTGAGATATTTCTCAATGTAGCAAGTTAGAGTGAATGAAACACTGTTGCTCGAGTATGTGACTCATACGCTGAGTCCTGAGATATTGCACGATACAATACGTGCAATATCTCAGGACTCAGCGTATGAGTCACATACTCGAGCAACAGTGTTTCATTCACTCTAACTTGCTACATTGAGAAATATCTCACTACACTTCTGGTATACACTAGGAGACTAGAGTCTCATTGTTGCAATATCTGAAACAAGTCTGTGACTCAATAGTAGGGAAATATATCTCCCTCTATAGTGTATGATACAAGCTCCATGAAACATGGATATTATACATTTTGAATAAATTCTGCACTGATATAGTGCTGTACAAATATAATGGTCATGCACATTTTGAAACAAATATAAGAAAGTACACACAGGGAAAAACACATCAGCTTTGTTTTTAAATCTTTATTCACATTTTTCTTTTTCTATCACACAAATAATTTTTCCTTTTCTCTGATTTTAATATTTCGCTCTATTAATAAAGGACAATTTTAGTCCCATTAGAAAAATAATTTCAGGCAACCATTTTGGTTATGGATATTTAAACCAATACTTACTAATATTACTGAGGATATACATTTCTGGAAAATCTTAATTAAAAATTTGTCAGTTGGGTAGTGTGCACCACAAAGTATACCTGGTTTCTTTTGTCCTTCCCCTCTCTTGGGGATTTGTATTTCATAGCCCTACTTAAACCAGGTGGTAGCACCTTTTGGAGCCTTTACATTTGCAAACTCTCAAAATCAGGGTTTTATTGGATATAGTAATAGGCATCCCAACTCTGTAACGAAAACTGTTATCAATTTATCTTGGTGCGGGTCACCCTCCAGTATCTGGCAGGATTGTCCTGCCTGACCAGCACTGGAACTTTTGGATGTGTGATATTGGGTCACTCTCATTGAAATACATTTATGGGTTTTTGCGGTCACTAATATGGGTGTAACGGGTATGGGTCATTAGGTCGACATGTACTAGGTAGACATGGAAAAAGGTCGACATGAGTTTTTTTTTTAGTTTTTTTGGCGTCGTTTTCTTCGTAAAGTGATGGGGAACCCCAATTAGTGCACCGTGTACCCTCACATGTTTAGGGCAAGGTGCCTCGCTCAGCTACCGCTGCACTCGGCACATGTTACTGTTCCCAATTGCAGTCCATGTGGATCGTCAAGTATGAAAAAGTTCAAAAGATGAAAGAAAAAAAAAAGTGAAAAACTCATGTCAACCTAATGCCCGTATCCCGGTGTAACAGATGTCATGTCCTTTAAACAAGGGGATTTTTTACCTCTACACAATGGCAGTGTTTCAGGATAACGCTCAGCAGGATGTTTTGTTCTTACAAGCGAGTGGCAGATGTGACAACTCTTCTCAGTCTTAATGACACCTGAACGAAGCCGTCTCTACTTACTTAAACCGGCTGGAAACAGAAAGCGATGCAAAGAAAAAAAAAATCATGTTTTTCTCCTACAAACCAGAAAGGAGGATACATATACTGTATGGGTGAATATGTCATGAGCCTGTGATACGAGCAGAGACCAGCGTGGCCCATCTATGGGCCTAACTCACATATGTATGTAACGGGCAATTATCACGCAATGGAGCAATTATCGGCAGACTGCACATGAGCTTGCGCCAAGGTCTCACTTGCAATGAGGATTTCATGGAAAAGTGACAGGAAGGAAGTCAGGAGCGGTTGGTTAAAATAAAAGGAAAAGGCGTCATGGCTGTTTTGGAGGCGTGTAGCTGTAGTGATCACACTTGGCTGTGTTAGCAGGCCATCGCTTGCTGCCCTAATTAAAAATAGCAAAATGCTCCCTGTACTCTGAGCTACACCCTGCTAAATCAGTTTGCAGGTGAGGACTGCCCGCTGCCGTGCCGTAGACTGCAGTGTCCTGTGGGTGGGAAAAGTTACGGTTGCTAATCGCCGCCGGGTGAATAAATGCCGTGCTAGCTACTCGCAGTGAGGGGGAAAGGCTTGGGGGCAGCCTAGTATGTCCGTAAGTGCTGGGGACACCCCCAAGGGTGATGACAAAGGGCCATTCCCCCTTTTTCGGACAGAAGCAGTGAACCCGTTCCCGTGTCCGCGCTCTGCCCGCATCCTAACAGGAACACTATATATGCCATCAGCTGCGAGCTTGTACGTGCTGAAATATGGTGCCTACATCTCCACGGCTGCGGCCAGTCTGCAAACACCAGCCCTTAGCCCCGATGTTCCCTTTATTTGCCTTATGCAGAGATAGATACATACATAAACCGATATTTAGGTACATCGCTGATGTATTTAGAGCTGCGCATGCGCATGTTGGGCAATGTGAGATCACTCACAGTGCCCCAAAAGCCGTAGCATGCCCGATATGCTGCCGCCATTTGGGGGCTGCATTGCTCAAAACATGTGAGGGAAGTGTGGGTGTGGGGGGGGGGGGGGGCAGTGGCTTCAGAACTGTGATTTCCTGAGTGCCCTGAGAGGTCAGATGGTCACACAGATGATCCTTGGGTGCAGCACAAGATAACTGGAGCCAGCAGTGGGCGTCTTTTTACGCCTCCCGTGGCTTTTGCCGTTTTCGTTCAGCAGCTGCGTACAAAGGAATATATGGTGGTGCACTTAGCATCCACCTCCGAGTCGGCCCCCGTGATCCTTTGTTAAAAGGCACCTTAATACGGAGGAAATACATGTGTGCTACCACAGTAGCACTGTGGGATAAGAAAGGCCTGATTCACATGTGACTGGAGTTGCCATTGCTGCGGATTACATGGAAGCAGTAGCTATAGCACTAATATGGTAACACAGCAGGGGGCGTCACACCTCCTTCTGCATTACTGATCCCATAGGACGCAGCATCATATCACCGGCGGCCGGCTCTGCAACCTATGAGGTAGCGCAAGTCGTCTGTCGTATATTCTACAGTAAATCTCCGCCTCCCCCTCTTCCACACCAACACACCTCCATTGCCGCCACCAAATGGCACAATCTGATGCCGCAGTGCGACCGATGTCATGGACCTGTACTGCACATGCTCCAAACATCGATACTCTGCAATATGCGCAGCAACTCCGTCCATATTGGAATAAGACCCAAAGTCCGCTAAAGAACCACTAAAATCTCAATAGTTAAAATTTAGCGCTATAAACCATGAATGCGAAATTCACTGTTACCCCGACATTACACCGCAGCTGTTACATGGGTATGGGACTCAAGGTCGTGACCCGTTAGTGTGCATCATACGCTGCGCTGCTCTCTGCATTGGAGTGTGTGTTTGTTTGGTAATAGTTTACTTTGTAACGGTATCCGGACTCTAGGTCGACACCAATTAGGTCGACACTGGTAGGTTGACACTAGAAATAGGTCAACACGGACATTAGGTTGACATGAACAAAGGTAGACATGAGTTTCAGGGGGTTTTTGGTGTCGTTTTCTCTGTCATGTGACCGGGAACCCCAATTAGTGCACCGCGTCCCCTTGCATGGCTCGCATTGCCCGCCATGTAGCGGGCAAGGTACCTTGCTGCGCTCGCCACAGGTTACCGTTCCCATTCGTAGTCCACGTGGATCGTAAAGTATGTAAAAAACAAATGTCGACCTTTTTTTCCATGTCAACCTAATGGCCATGCCGAACTATTTCTAGTGTCGCCCTATCCACCGTTGATCAATGGGTGTCGACCTAATTAGTGTCGACCTAGACTCCAGATACCGTTACAGAGTAAACTATTACCGAACAAACACACACTCCAATGCAGAGGGCAGCGCAGCGTATGATACACACTGCATTTCTACAAAGCAGGTGGGGTATATGAGTCAAGGTGGGTACACACTAATAGATATATCTGCAGATCAATTGATCTGCAGATTTATCTATGGACGGATCGGGCAGTGTGTTGAGCATACACACTGCCCGATCCGTCGGGGACTGACGTCATGAACTGGGCGGGCGTGTACACACGCCCGCCCAGTTCAGCTGTCAATCACCGCCGGCCGCCGCAGCATGTGTACGGGCGGTTGGCCGACCGTCCCGCACACACACAGCGACGCCCCACTATATCGGTAGATATATTGGCCGTCGGCTGTGCTGCGGGGCCGACGCGATACGTCTGTGAACGACGGAGTTCACAGACGTATCGGCCGTACACACTGCCCGACGGTCCCGCGATATATCGGCCGTTCAAGAGAACGGCCGATATATCGACCAGTGTGTACGGGCCTTTAGACATGCTCAAAATGTGGAGGTGATAGAATGTGGACAAACCACCCCCCAGAGGTCTAATGGTGGTTTACTTGCTACAGGCGGCAACAGTGTCTCCAGCCGTGTCTTCCGGGACTTCTGACAGAGCGGCAGTTCCAGCAAGTATTCTTCCCCTATTCCTAATCACTACCCCTAACCCTAACATCCCTTTCCCCCGCATCCTAAACCCTAACCTCCCCCTAGAGCATAACCCTCCATTCTGAGAATGCCAGGATATCACGTCGACATTCTAATGATGCCGGTGGTGTTGACAGTGTGAATGTCAACCTTACAATTCCATCACTACAAATCAAGACTGCCAAGCTATCAGTCCCTCATTATCTGCTCTGTCACAGAACCATCATTCTCATAACATGAGAACTTGCTGCAAGAGAGCGGGAGCGTGCAGGAATCATTTAGTGGGAACATATTCCATGTACAGTACATTATTCAGCTCACATATAATCAGCGGGATGCGGTTATATGACCGGCGGTCAGGAGATCCTGGCATCTGAAAATCCTGCATGCCGACCAACAGGGACTATCCCCACCCGTGGGTGCCCACTACACCCATAGGGGCAAGGGGCTTTGTTGGCTTGTCCCCCCCCCCCCACCCCGCTGGCCATGTAACAGCTGGGATCCTGCCGTCGGTATTGTGATCAGCGGTCTCCTGACTGCCGGTCACACATACCCAGCCCTAATCAGCATGTGATAGACATTACTGTGAATAGTAGCTTTTATTCATGCGAAAGACATAAAAAGAAACACTGTATTAGTAATGAAAGAAAGAATACAAACGCGTAGATGCAATGTCAGCCAATCAGCTCCTAACTGCCATGTTACAGGCTGTGTGGCAGATGTATTGAGCCTGAAGTGGTGATAAGTGGAAGGTGATAAAGCACCAGCCAATCAGCTCCTGTCATGTTACAGGCTGTGGGGCAGATGTTTTGCCTGGAGAAGTGATAAAAGAAGTGATAAGTGGAAGTTGATAACGCACTAGCCAATCAGCTCCTGTCATTTTTCAAACCCGGACTGTGACAAAACAGTTAAGAGCTGATTGGCTATTGTGTTATCCCCTTCCACTTATCACTTCTCCAGGCTTAATACATCTGCCCCAATAATGTTTGAAAAATGACAGTTCGGAACTGGTTGGTTGGTTGTTTCTCTCTCTCTCTCCACAGCTTAGTACATCTGCACCTGAATGTCTATATTCGGTCCGTGTCAACATGAACGTATACCATCAGAAGGCCTTATTAAGGATATCCAACTTTTTGGAATAACTAATTCATCTGACCATCCATGATCAATGCTTAGGAAAGAATAAGATGGGCTCTATGGGACCACAGAAGCCCATCTAGTGCCAAACAAATGCCGGGCATCCTACTCCGTCTACTGCCACGTTAATGGATTAGGCAGAACCACATGCTTTTAAAAAAGTTGGATAGATCACCCATTAGAGATGGGCATTATGTATGAGACTCCCCAACACTTCTCCAGCAATTCTCATAGACACCAAAAAGAGATGTTCATTATTTTCTCTGGGTCTTCCATGGTCAAGAAAACATGATCCGCATAAACAGCAATACAAGGATAATGCAATTTGTGTCAAAATAATATGTTTCCAATTACTGCTACCTTGTGCCTGTCATCAATGTTTACTCTCCTCCGATGCTCAAGATTAAAAAAGATGGCACCCAGTGGAGCAATTCAATTGTTGCTCCGCTCAGGCACAAACGGCTGCCAGCACTGACCTTGCACATTGCAGCCCCCTGTGCAGTCGAGCTGAAATGAGCTAAAAGTGACCCCTTTGGGCACCCAAATGACACTTTTCACTTGTCACAAAGCACTTTGGTCAGGTTTAGCCATTTTACGCGGCTAACCCTGGGCTGTCTGGATGCAATCAGTGCAAAAAAAATTTAATATCACCCCCTGATCTCCCGCCACTTTAGACGGGAGATTGTTTATCACGACCAATTGAATCGCCCCCATGGAATTTACAACTACCCCGTTAATTTACTGCCAGGTTCTTACAATTCTTTTTGGTGCATTTTCGCAAATATGGCCTTCAAGTGGGCCGGATTCACCCGATCATTTTGCAGTTTAGCATTTATCAGCGGTCTGCGCACTTGTACATAGAAGTCTCCCTGCATGCGCTCCGCAATGGTCTTGCAATAGCAATTGCAGAGAGCATTTATTTGCAAAGTGATTAACAGTCAGGAACTATCTGGGGGAGGTGACGGACAGTGGCGGAAAACACACATGGGGTATTGTAACCGTTTCCAGGGTGTGTCTCAGCTTGCGAGTGGGATCCTGTACTCGGCTGCATTGGCTCCGGAGCCTTACTTCCTGCGAACATGCTGCACGACCACAGAGCTAATCAGAACTTCGATAATGGAGTGTTCTGGCAGCGACGCAGCATCTGTGTATACTGCGATCTGCACTACCTTCCTGGATGTGGCCTCAACGCGTGAGGCCGCGCAACACGCGCAGTTTGCGGCCAGGTGTGAATCAGAGCTCTCCATTACACATTTGCCGAGCTATTTCTTCACCACGCTCTTATTGATCCTGCACCTTACAACACTGCAAACACACGCGGAAACAGATCTCTCTTGCCTACATTCCCCAGCTGGAGTAATGTTACTCTGAAAGGCTCACCATAGAATATATAGGATTTATCATCTCAAATCATGGCATCCAAATTAATCTCCTCAAATCTTATTTCTGGGCGCACACCTGAACGATTCGCCAAACAGTGCTAGGGACTGGACACTTTTCTTCCCCAATTGGGAGCATATAGACAGTCTAAGGGGGTCATTCAACCCCTGATCGCACGCTAGGATTTTTCGCTGCGCAGCGATCAGGTCAGAACTGCGCGTGCGTATGTACCGCAATGCGCAGTAACGTCGTACGGGTACAGAGCGGATCGTTGCCGTGCACTGAATTTTACGAATCCATTCACACTGAACCGGCTCCTGCGTGTTGCATCCAGTTCCATCGCTACTATTTATTCTGGTGGTGGACACCTCTAAAATCAGCCACTGGCCAGTAGGTTACAAAAACAAAATACAGTCTAAAGATTTCTGCTCCGAGAAACTCAGTATATCGGAAACAAACAAATGATGAACAATTGGACATTAAGGGGGAGACGCATCAAGCTTTGGCAAGAGATAAAGTACCAACCAATCAGCTCCTAACTACCATGTTACAGGAGGTGTTTGAAAATGACAGTAATGAGCAGATTGCCTGGAACTTTATCTCTCTCCAAGGTTTCAACCAATCCACCAAAGGGAGATAATTATCTAAACTGCTAAAGAGGAAAAGAAGAAAGTTCAAAGTGTGGCTCACAGCAATCAGATTCTAGCTATTATTTATCTAGTACATTCTATAACATGATAGCCAATATCTGATTGGTTGATGCTGGTAACATCCCCACTTGCCCTTTTTTTTTTTTTTTTTTTTTACAAGTTTTATTGAAACCTGAAAAAGGGATGTACAGAGATCAAGACACATCATAATATGGCATGTAGACAGAAGATACAATCAAAAAATGGAGTGGATGTGGGGAGAAACACTTCACCCAGTCTAGAGAAGTACTTCGTAATGATAATATATACAGTACATACTGTATAACGCAAATTACATTCAACCAAATGGAAAACAAAGCAAATCAACTTGATGGAAGTTATAAACATGACTAAGGGATATGCTTTTCATCACGTATTCATGTATGCTACAAGATATCTAACAACTGCCGGCAGTCACTTATAACTCTTTCTGGGGGAGATGTACTAAGCCTGAAAAGTGATAAATATCACTGTGATAAAGCACCAGCCAATCGGCTCCTAACTGCCATGTCACACGCTGTGTTTGAAAAATGACAGTTAGGAGCCGATTGGCTGGTGCTTTATCACAGTGATATTTATCACTTTTCAAGCTTCGTACATCTGGCCCTCTATGAGATGCCTATCGTCAGTGAAGAAGCCTGTATCACTGTTTTCTACATATGCTGCTCTAAGGGAGGGGGACAACGCTGACAAAAGCTCATCAGTCAAGTTATAAGGACCTTTAGTATTCCCTAACAGGCTAGGGCAGATTAGGGATTTATCAAAGCCAGATTTTTACACTACAGAATGACATCCTAGGGAGTAGCGACAACTGGGGACAAAAAAACTATAAACCTCACCGGAAGACCTTTTGTCCCAGAATAAATAAAAATTGCAAAATGTTTTGTCAATTCTCATTCAGTTTGTGTCCATACCAAAACCAGATAAACGATGGTACTGCAACAACATGTGTGGGCAGTTTATAGGGTACTAAAGGTTAATACTCACATTTTATTGATGTTAATATGGTTTATCAAAAGATAAAACATCTGCAATGCAATTGTATACTTTGTTACTTGTAACGTATGCCAAAGCTTCAAAAAAGGATTTTTGCTTTAATACACAGATATAAGTTTATTCTTCTCTCGCTAACATGAAATCAAGTGGCCGATAACTTCCCGCCCTGCAGCTTATCCTCCCCATCTAGGTCTCCCACCTGCGGCTTATCCAGCTTATCCCCCTACTAGTCTCCCACCTGCGGCTTATCCACCCCTACTAGTCTCTCACCTGCGGCTTATCCAGCTTATCCCCCTACTAGTCTCCCACCTGCGGCTCATCCCCCTACTAGTCTCCCACCTGCGGCTTATCCACCCCTACTAGTTGGCATAGGCACGCCTGTGTTGAAATTACTGAACAATACACAAAACTACGGTCTAGTAAAATCTTACACAAAGCCTTGCATTTTATCCACGCTAAGCCATCAGAAGCCTGTTCTATATCCTTCCCTGCAGCATAGCGTCCACTGCACTCAGTAGTAGAGAGGCATTATATGTTTGCATGCGCTCCTGCTGGTAAGCGTGCATGTTACGGGGAAACGAACTCAAAGCAAAGAGTACGGCTGACAGTAGTGCAAGTGGGACAGAGTTTACATTATTTTAAAGTGGTGGTGTACACAAGACTACACAAATCACGAGAGAGAATAACTTTAATCAGCATTTATACAGACAAGAGATATCAGTCCCCACATTTAATAAAATAGCTTTTGTCAGCTCAGACCTTACCCCCAATAAATCCTAGGCTCCTATTTAAACCTATATGTAGGAATAATTCTACAGAATTTAAATTCCCAGATTTATTTTTCATTCCAAGATCGCTGCTATCCTAATCCTCACACGGAGTTCTGTGCCGCAAACACGTCATCCAACCTGGGTGTGTTTCCGTGTACCAAAGTACAGCGGCCGTAGTCACGCTTTCGCCATAAAAAAAAAAAAAAAAAAAAAAACTGTCCACTGCCTCTTCCATCCGGGCAGTTCTATATTGTAGATCTATATATATTGTAGATCGGAATATGCTGCGCTATATAAGACACTGTTAATAATTATACTGTGGAGCCCATTTATCAACAAGTTATAGCTATTTAAAACTGGATGCGTATGATAAATGGTGCTCCAGCTAATCAGCTCCTAACTGTCATGTGTTAAGAATGTATACTTGGGAGCTGATTTGCTGGAGCACCATTTATCATATGCAACAAGTTTTAGATAGCTAAAACTCATTGATAAATGGGCTCCTAAGTACAGTGGTGAAAGGGAACAACTACCAGCCACCCTGGCTAAAGGGGGTACACATGGAGAGATCCGTGTTTAAAATCTAAGCAATCTGACTAGATTGCTTAGATTTTAAGCACGGATCTGCCGTGTGTACGCCCCCAGCGATAGGCCGTGCATCGCTATCGCCGGTGCTAGATTGAGCCTATGTGAAGTGAGCGGCCCCCCGTCCGTCCGGTCGCTCAGCACATCGCGCTGTGCTGAGCTGGGGAAGAGATGTGTGCTGAGCGGTCTGTGTTAAGATCGCTCAGCACACATCTCTCCCGTCAGACACCTATGTGGACAGATCGGTGAAGGGGGTATTATTACCAGTTATTTTTATAGCGCACACATATTCCGCAGCGCTTTACAGAGAATATTTGGCCATTCACATCAGTCCCTGCCCCGGTGGAGCTTACAATCTATATTCCTACCACATGTACACGCACACACATTCACACTAGGGTTAATTTTTGTTGGAAGCCATTTAGCCTACCAGTATATTTTTGGATTGTAGAAGGAAACTGGAGTACCCAGAAGAAACCCACGCAAGTATGGCGAGAATATACAAACTCCACACAGTTAGGGCCATGGTGGGAATTGAACCAATGACCTCAGTGCTGCATGTGCTACTGCAGAACGTGTAGCAGAAACCAATGCCGGCTTGCGATTACAGGTATGTGCACAATGTGTAATGCACACCTACCTGTTCAATGCACTTTTATCTTCCCCGTATAATTTATAAATACACTAGGTACGAACGTCCCTCTCCCTGATGTGGCGGTAGTAGCAATAGACTGCGGCTTGTAGATTATTTTTTTTTAAAGCAAACTCCACACACATTTTCTTCTCACATTAAACGAAAATGTTCATATCACAGTATACAGCAAAATTCTATCGTAATCCATTGGTAACATATGCATAATGTATATCAGGAAAATAAGTGATCCGGACGGTTACCCCTTCTCAAAAAGTAGCTTTGAAAGAATAAATAACTTACATGGATCAGGGAAGGTTGTGGGTTAATCCGTGGACTGCACATCCAGGTAGAGCAGGTGCAGCAGTAGAGGGGTGACGGTTCCTAGAGGTCACAGTGGATGCACATACCGGACAGCAGGTAGAAGAGGTTGGGGGGAGGCACACCTGGAGCCATCTTGCAGAGAGACATCTTGTGGCAGAACTGTGTCATCATGTCACAGGGAACATGTTGCTCTTGTCACAGCATAGCAAGTCCTGTTGGGGGTGGGGTCACATAGTGTGATTAGGTAGGATGTGGAGACATTGAACTGGATCACAGCAGTGACAAGAGTAACACCAAAGCAGTACCAAAAGTGGTGGACAAGGGGTCTTGCTGGGTGTGTCACTGAGGGTACACCTAGTGTGTGGTGGGGAGAGGGTCACAGCACTGAGGGTACACCTAGGGCAAGGGATGGCTCACAGTACTGTGGGTGCACCTAGGGTGAAGTAGATGGTCACAGTAATGAGGGTACACCTAGGATGGGGGGTGGGTCACAGTACTGCGGCTACACCCAGGGAGGGGGGTGGGTCACAGCACTGCGGGTACACCTAGGGTGAAGGAGATGGTCACAGTAATGTGGGTACACCTAGGATGGGGGGTGGGTCACAGTACTGCGGCTACACCTCGGGAGGGGGGTGGGTCACAGCACTGTGGGTACACCTAGGGTGAAGGAGATGGTCACAGTAATGTGGGTACACCTAGGATGGGGGGTGGGTCACAGTACTGCGGCTACACCTAGGGAGGGGTGTGGGACACAGCACTGTGGGTACACCTAGGGTGAAGGAGATGGTCAAAGTAATGCAGGTACACCTAGGATGGGGGGGTCAGTACTGTGGCTACACCTCGGGAGGGGGGATGTGATGGTCATAGTACTGTGGGTACACCTAGGGCGGGGAGTGGGTCACAGTACTGCGGGTACACCTAACATGGGGGTGTCACATTTGAGATACACTTTGTTTAGTGGACGCAGAGTGCAGATGGTTACAGCACTGAGGGTAGATCAAGGGTTGGTAGAGTGGCAGTGTCACAGTACTAATGGCATCTCAGGGTGAGTGGGGCACAGCAGTGAGGATATAAGGGAGTCACAGAACTGGAGGTACCCTAGGGTGAGAGGGCACAGCAATGAGGGCAGGGGGTGTCACAGCAGTGAGTATATAAGGGTATCACAGAACTGGAGGTACCCTAGGGTGAGAGGGCATAGCAATGGGGGCAGGGGGTGTCACAGCAGTGAGTATATAAGGGTATCACAGAACTGGAGGTACCCTAGGGTGAGAGGGCACAGCAATGAGGGCAGGGGGTGTCACAGCAGTGAGTATATAAGGGTATCACAGAACTGGAGGTACCCTAGGGTGAGAGGGCACAGCAATGAGGGCAGGGGGTGTCACAGCAGTGAGTATATAAGGGTATCACAGAACTGGAGGTACACTAGGGTGAGAGGGCACAGCAATGCGGGCAGGGGGTGTCACAGCACTGGACTTGCGAAGTGCATCGTCTACTGGGAGTCCGGGGAAAGCTGGTGTCAATGGTATGGTGCAATAATCTCGAGAAAGCGGGTGAAGAGGGCACCGTCCTGTGGTCCGGTAAAGCGGGTCAGACGTGCAGGGTAACAAACTAGTGATCCTGGGAAAGCGGGTGTAAACCGGTACAGTGTCCAGTGGTCCGGACACGTCGGGTGAGAGGTACTGTAACTCAGGGTGAGCGGGTGAAAGGTACAATGACCCAGGTAAAGCGGGTGAGCAGGGTCCAGTATTCTGGCTGTCCTGCAATCCCGTGGAGCCTGGAGGAGACGTCACGCCCGGTATGAGCAGGGGCAGCGGCGGGCACGGGAGGCGTGTAGGACAGGACACCCGCTCTCCATCTCTCGGTAACGGATCTACTTTGCTCTATGAAATTCTGAGCAAGTGAGGGGGGGGGGCGTGACCGCTGAGCACGAGATGGCGGCTGCCAGCCAATCGCGGCGTAGCCGCTTCCCATGGGAATGCCTGAGCGGCCAATCAGAAACTTCTCGCTGGTCCCGCACACCGCCGGGTCAGGAAAGTTTGATGATAGCAAAACAGCGAGTCCACGTGGTGCATGCGGGTGTGCGGACGTAGCATGAGCACTTTACGTCCACCGGCTGCAGCTACACACACCCCCCTGAGGGTCCCGGCCGGTGTGCGGCGTCTGCGGGGAGAGGTCTGCAGCCCCGGGGCTCAGGTGACAGGAGGGGGCCGGGGTCTGCAGCTGCTGCCTGGTCTCACAGGAAACACTGCCCCCCGGCTGCCTCTCTGCCCCCAGCGTGTCTCTCCGGCTCCCAGCAACATGATATATATATATATATATATAGATATATATATATATATAGATAGAGAGATAGAGAGATAGATAGATAGATAGATAGATAGATATCTCTCAAAAAAATAAAGGGAACACTAAAATAACACCTAGATCTGAGTGAATGACATATTCTTATTAGATACTTTGGGGCAGATGTATTAACCTGGAGAAGGCATAAGGAAGTGATAAACCAGTGATATGTGCACGGTGATAAACGAACCAGCCAATCAGCTCCAATATGTAAATTAACAGTTAGGAGCTGATTGGCTGGTGCATTAATCACCTTGCACATATCACTGGTTTATCACTTCCTTATACCTTCTCCAGGTTAATACATCTGCCCCTTTGTTCTTTACATAGTTGAATGTGCTGACAACAAAATCACACAAAAATTATAAATGGAAATCAAATTTATTAACCCATGGAGGTCTGGATTTGGAGTCGCACTCAAAATTAAAGTGGAAAACACACTACAGGCTGATCCAACTTTGCTGTAATGTCCTTAAAACAAATCAAAATGAGGCTCAGTAGTGTGTGTGGCCTCCACGTGCCTGTATGACCTCCCTACAATGCCTGGGCATGCTCCTGATGAGGTGGCGGATGGTCTCCTGAGGGATCTCCTCGCAGACCTGGACTAAAGCATCCGCCAACTCCTGGACAGTCTGTGGTGCAACGTGGCGTTGGATGGAGCGAGACATGATGTCCCAGACAGAGCCGACCCTAACCAATATGATGCCCTAGGCAAGATTTTGCCTGGTGCCCCCTAGCACCACCGCTGGTTCCACCTCTGACCTTGCACCTCTTTCCCAGCACCATCACCCCTCATCCATAGCACTCCTCATTTTGGTGTTTGTACCCCCTATATTTTAAATAGGAACAGTTCGCACATTTGGCGCACAGCCCAAAAAGGGGTGTGTTTTTGCTGAGAAGGGGCATGGCCACACAAAAGTAACCCCAACTCCAATTACGCCACACAGTACTGCAACTGTATTCACATTTGATCATGCGATAGTGTCCATAATTCATATTACATCCCACAGTAGTATCACTTTACCTTATAAACGATACTCCTCACAGTAGAGCCCCTTATTCACATTACATCACACTGAATTGCTCCTTATTCACATTACACCACACCCTATTGCTCTTTATTCACATTAGACGACACTGTAGAGCCCTTTCTATACGCAACGCCACATACTAGAGCACCTTATACACATAATGCCACACAGTAATGCCCCTTACACATATGAGACACATTATTAATGTCCTTATAAACATAATGCGCCTTACACATTATGACAACCTTCATTAATGCCCTTTTACACATAGTGTCCCTTACACATATGCTGCACATTATTAATGCCCTTATACACATTATGACACACATAGTGGCCCTTTACACATATGTTGCACATTATTAATGCATTTTTACAGGACACACATAATGCTCCTTACACATATTCCGAACACTACTGCACAACCAACCCACTCACATGCACACAGCACTCACACTGCCACTAACACTTTGACCTCTGCCTAGATACAGATGTGTCCTCATAAATTTTGCCTCAATGCTAACGTCGGGCACACCTTTTTGTTATGAAAATGCATCTTATTTGCAGTGCTATGTGGCTAGGATGCACAAGCAGCTTCTGCTGATTAAAATGATATGCAGCATGCCTATATACTGTGCGAGATTGTGGCTGTATCTGCATATGAAATGCTACACACAGAATATAGGCATGCCACATATCATTTTAATCAGCAGAAGCTGCTGATGCCCCTAGGCATATCAAATGCCCTAGGCAATTGCCTAGTTTGCCTATGCCTATGGCTGGCTCTGGTCCCAGGTGTGCTCAATTGGATTCTGGTCTGGGGAACGGGCAGGCCAGTCCCTAGCATCAATGCCTTCGTCTTGCAGGAACTGCTGACACACTCCAGCCACATGAGGTCTAGCATTGTCTTGCATTAGGAGGAACCCAGGGCCAACCGCACCAGCATATGGTCTCACAAGGGGTCTGAGGATCTCATCTCGGTACCTAATGGCAGTCAGGCTACCTCTGGCGAGCACATGGAGGGCTGTGCGGCCCCCCAAAGAAATGCCACCCCACACCATTACTGACCCACTGCCAAACCGATCATGCTGGAGGATGTTGCAGGCAGCAGAACGTTCTTGGCGTCTCCAGACTCTGTCACATGTGCTCAGTGAGAACCTGCTTTCATCTGTGAAGAGCACAGGGCGCCAGTGGCGAATTTGCCAATCTTGGTGTTCTCTGGCAAATGCCAGACGTCCTGCATGGTGTTGGGCTGTAAGTACAACCCACACCTGTGGACGTCGGGCCCTCATACCACCCTCATGGAGTCTGTTTCTGATCCTTTGAGTAGACACATGCACATTTGTGGCTTGCTGGAGGTCATTTTGCAGGGCTCTGGCAGTGCTCCTCCTGTTCCTCCTTGCACAAAGGCGGAGGTAGCGGTCCTGCTGCTGGGTTGTTGCCCTCCTACGGCCTCCTCCACGTCTACTGATGTACTGGCCTGTCTCCTGGTAGCGCCTCCATGCTCTGGACACTATGCTGACAGACACAGCAAACCTTCTTGCCACAGCTCGCATTGATGTGCCATCCTGGATGAGCTGCACTACCTGAGCCACTTGTGTGGGTTGTAGACTCCGTCTCATGCTACCACTAGAGTGAAAGCACCACCAGCTTTCAAAAGTGACCAAAACATCAGCCAGAAAGCATAGGAGCTGAGAAGTGGTCTGTGGTCACCACCTGCAGAACAACTCCTTTATTGGGGGTGTCTTGCTAATTGCCTATAATTTCCACCTGTTGTCTATTCCATTTGCACAACAGCATGTGAAATTGATTGTCAATCAGTGTTGCTTCCTAAGTGGACAGTTTGATTTCACAGAAGTGTGAATGACTTGGAGTTACATTGTGTTGTTTAAGTGTTCCCTTTATTTTTTTGAGCAGTGTGTATATGTGTATATATATATATATATATATATATAAAATCTCCCATACATATGAGACATCCCACTTGTCATTTAGTACTACTGACAGCTTTGTAATATGGGTACATCTTTTCAAGTTTTCATGGGTAAGAAAAGACTTCTGTTCCCAAGAGCTCACAATCTGGAAGGGATGCAGTGAGTGCGGCATGCTATACTGTATGTTCCTTTAACATTTATGTTTTCATTGGGCAGCAGCATAAAGGGGTCACTATGGAAGTGCCTGAGCACCCACCTATCAGGCCTGGTCCAAGCTGGCAGTAGGCATTGCCCCATGTTGGCCACTTACTGAGTGGTATGTTGGGTCATGCCTGCCCCTTACTAAACTGGGCTTCTTGGGCGGGGATGTAGTCGAAAGGTACATGGTAACCATGCTGCCGCTTCAATGGGTATGTCGGTTCTGGGCTACCAGGACGAAATGTCGACATTTCATCACTTGTTGCTTTGAAGAAATGAAGAATGTATATAGTTAAATTATCAGAAAAATCTTTTATTGGTGTGCACTAAAAACAGGTATGGATTCTATACATCCTGACACTCGGTGCTTTATACAGGTACACAAAAACAAGACATACTGTATATTGTGATAAAACATGAATGTTGCACAGCAAGCAATCTTTCTAATATATAGTGATATACAAAAATGATATGGTATTATATGGTATGTAAGAGACAATTTTGTGGGTGGCTGTCAATAAAAGTGTAAGTCACTCTTTTTTACGGCTGTATTTATTGGTCATGTGCAGGAAAAACATATAATAACAATGGACAAAATTACATAAAGTTTAAAAATGAGGTGAAATATCTTTTGGTTTCGGATACCTGAGTAGTTTTAATAATTATATAATTCCTAGATATACAGTATCACAAAAAAATATATATATATTGCACAGGCAAGTCTCAATTACTGATAAACAGTGATCTGATAGGAATTTATAGATACAAGTATTATATCATATCTTTTTAGTGTATAGTTGATATGGGTCGACCAAACTTAGGTCGACACTCATTAGGTCGACCACTGAAGATCGACCTTGCCATTAGGTCGACATGTACTAGGTCGACATGTCAAAAGGTTAACATGAGTTTTTTGACTGTTTTTGGTGTTGTTTTCTCCGTAAAGTGTCGGGGAACCCAAATTAGTGCACCGCCTCTCTCGCCAAGCTTCGGGCAAGGTGTCTCGCTTCGCTAGGCACAGATTACCGTTCCAATCGTAGTCCGCGTGGATCGTTAAGTATGAAAAAAAACCAAAGAATGGAAAAAAAATTGAAAAACTAATGTCAACTTTTTGACTTGTCGACCTAATGGCAGTGTCGACCTAAGTTATGTCAACCTAATGACCGTAACCCGTTGATATTTGAGTATAGTTTTACCTTAAGTGGGTGGTAAATATCAAAGACTCACTCCCAATTGTCTCTGCATCTACTGACCATTTGTGTGTTACTAATGAACAGTGAACGAGTGGGTGACATTACAAGAGGACAGTGCCGGAGTCAGGGCCGGCAACAGAAATCTTGGGGCCCGGTACACTGATTTCTATGGGGCCCCGCCCATAACCACCCTCGAGCCCCCCTCCTCATCCCCTCCTCCAAACATCCCTCTTCTGCATGTACATACAGTATAAGGTAGAGCTATAGATCATATATAAAATCTGTTTTTAAGATGTATATTAATGTGTTTGTATATAATATATAAAAAATGTTTTATAAAAATGTATAATGGCATAAAATGTGTACCAAAGAATGTGCAGGGTCTTTAAAAGAAAATTTGGCCTATCTTACCCTACAGACGTCTTCTCGTACCCCGAAGAGATGGTTCAGCGCTGCAGATCTCACTTGCACGCTCTCTGTGGGACAGTCTGACTGCCCTCAGGTAGATGTGCTCATTCCAGAGGCTCCTCTCAGTAATGAACTGTGCCCGATGGAATGCACAGTTTCAATGCTATGCGGGGGTCCGCTGTGTTGGGATCGTGCTGCAATACAGGTGTTGGTGCCGTCACTACAGTGGCTCCCTCCGCTGTGCCTGGGTCCTGCTGCCAGACAGGTGGAAGTGCCGTAATTGTTGCTGCTCTTTCAACAGTGCTGCCCCTCGGTGGCACCAAGCAGTACTAGCACAGATAAGGGCATGGTGCTGTGTACAGTATACATAATAACACTGTAATCAGAATATATCAGATCACTGTAATGGACTGGGCATAATTATTATTAATATTTTTACCAGGCAGGTAGTTGTGTGACTTGTAGTGCTGCTACCTGTGGGTATAACTTGGTGCATAGTGTGCACCAAGTTATACTCACATGTAGCTGCACCACAAGTCACACAGCAACTTGCCTGATAATAATAATTCCCCTTCCATTACAATGATCTGATATACTCGGTTCTGTCCTAGTCAGTTTGTGTGTTACATAGGCCATAGTGTGCACCGAGTTATAGCCACATGTAGCAGCACCATAAGTCACACAGCAACCTGCCTGGCAAAAATAATGCCCCTCCGATTACAGTGTTATTATGTACACTCTGCACAGCACCGCATCATCCTTCTCTGTACTAGTACTGCTTGCCGCCGAGGAGCAGCACTGTTGAAAGGAGTATGAGTAGTTAGAGCTCGGGATAACACTGCAGCGCTGGGCATGGTGCTGTGCGGCAGCAGCAAGTGACGGGGAATGGCCGGTGCATCACAGCGTAATGACGTCAGCATCATCACACCGGGACTGGACCAAGTGAGACTGTAACGGGGGAAGGGGTGTTTGCGGTTTGGTGATTAATTAAAGTTAATTAGTGGCCGAGTGGAGCAGTCCGTTTAGAAATCATCAACAGGTGCTGCGGCTCCGTTTTTTTGTGTCCCTGATGCTTGGGGCCCCTCTGACCTTTGGGGCCCGGAACAGGTGTCCCCTTTGACCCCCCCTGTCGCCGGGCCTGGCCGGAGTACAGTGAAACTCTTGGTGAACAAGCCAATTCCCCGGCAAAACATGCGTCCAAGGTTGGAGGTTCCAGGTCCCGTGCACAGGACCAGAACCAGCACATTACACAAGTCTCTGATAAGTATTACTTTACTTTTTATCTGCCAATTACCATATTTACTGTTTATCCATCTTATTTGTACCTCGTAACTTCAAACTTAAATTCAGGGGGACTCTCGTTGGGACTGTGCCGGCACACAACCCCTTCACTGGTTTCTCCACCAGGGCGGGTGACCGGTTTTAGGTCTCAAAAGAAGGTCCTCCGCACTCCATCTATCTTTCACTGTACTCCGGCACTGTCCTCTTGTAATCTCACCCACTCGTTCACTCAGTGCCGTTTCTTGCGGCGGGCGAGCCGTGCAACCGCACGGGGCGCCCGCCGCGGCACTTTGTGTGTCCTTGTCTGCTGATCCTCGCTCTTCCCAAGCACTTCTGCTCGGGAGGCGGAGTTTCGCGGAATGACGCGATTGCGTCGTGATGTCACGACGCAATCGCGTCATTCCGCGAAACCACTCCCCCCGAGCAGGAGTACTCGGGATGATGGAGGAGGAGCAGACAAGCTGGAAGGAGGAGGCGGCCGGCGTGAGGGAGGTGAGGCGGCCCGATCCGAAGAGCGGGAAGATTCTCTATATGTAAGTAGTCTCTCTCTCTCCCCCCCCTCCCTCTCCCTTCCTTCCCCCCCACTTGACACCTGCCTGCCGCACTGTGTAAAATGGGGACACCTGCCTGCGTACTGTGTAAAATGGGCACACCTGCCTGCGTCCTGTGTAAAAAGGGGACACCTGCCTGCATACTGTGTAATTTGGACACTTGCCTGCCGTAATGTGTAAAATGGGGACACCTGCCTGCGTACTGTGTAAAATGGGGACACCTGCCTGCCGTAATGTGTAAAATGGGGACACCTGCCTGCCGTAATTTGTAAAATGGGGACACCTGCCTGCCATAATGTGTAAAATGGGGACACTTGCCTGCCGCACTGTGTAAAATGGGGACACCTGCCTGCATACTGTGTAATTTGGACACTTGCCTGCCGTAATGTATAAAATGGGGACACCTGCCTGCCGTACTGTGCAAAATGGGAACACGTGCCTGCCGTACTGTGCAAAATGGGGACACCTGCCTGCCGTTATGTGTAAAATGGGGACACCTGCCTGCATACTGTGTAATTTGGACACTTGCCTGCCGTAATGTGTAAAATGGGGAACCCTGCCTGCCGTACTGTGCAAAATGGGGACACGTGCCTGCCATACTGTGCAAAATGGGGACATGTGCCTGCGTACTGTGTAAAATGGGGACACCTGCCTGCCGTTATGTGTAAAATGGGGACACCTGCCTGCCGTAATGTGTAAAATGGGGAGTCTTGCCTGCCGTAATGTATAAAATGGGTACACCTGCCTGCCGCACTGTGTAAAATGGGGACACGTGCCTGCCGTATTGTGTAAAATGGGTACACCTGCCTGCCGCACTGTGTAAAATGGGGACACGTGCCTGCCATACTGTGCAAAATGGGGACACGTGCCTGCCGTACTGTGTAAAATGGGGACTTTTGATTTTTCCCTGTGGTGGCCGTGATGATATCAAATGAGGCCACGCCCACTTTAATTAGACCACACCCATTTAATGAGGTCACACACCCTTGCCGGGATCGCGCGCGCCTCCGGCGCGCACATGCTTTTTGTTTTTTTATAGCTATGGGGGGGGGGGCATTTTTTTTATGCCAATGGGGGGGGGGGGGGGGGGCGGCGCATTTTGAAATCTCGCACTGGGAGCCAAACTGGCTAGAAACAGCCCTGCGTTCACTGTTCATTAGTAACACACGAATGGTCAGTAGATGCAGAGACAATTGGGAGTGGGTCTTTGATATTTACTACCCACCTAAGGGAAAACTATAATCAAATATCAACTATACACTAAAAGAAGATATGGTATAATACTTGTATTTATAAATTACTATCAGATCACTGTTTATCAGTAATCGAGACTTGCCTGTGCAATATGTACTGTATATATTTATCTTACGTCCTGGAGGATACTGGGGTCCACATTAGTACCATGGGTATAGACTGGTCCACTAGGAGCCTTGGGGACTTTAAGAAATCAATAGTGTAAGCTGGCTCCTCCCTCTATGCCCCTCCTACCAGACTCAGTTTAGAAAATGTGCCCGGAGGAGCCGGTCACGCTTAGGGAAGCTCCTGAAGAGTTTTCTGCATTTATTTTCTGTTTGTTGTTTACAGACAGGGCTGGTTGGCACCAGCCTGTCTGCTTCGTGGGACTTAGGGGGTGAAATGGCCCAACCTCCTATAGGGTTAATGGACCCGTTCCCCGCTGACAGGACACCAAGCTCCTGAGGGTCCTATTCGCAAGCCCCACCACGTACAGTCCCGCAGCACACCGCCACCCCTAACAGAGCCAGAAGTAAGAAGAGTGGTGAGTAGATGGCCGGCGTCCCGGTTAGCAGGTCGCCAGCTGTAATGGCGGCATCAGGGTATGGAGCGTAGCACTGACATGAAGGCTGCATCTCCAGGCTCAGTACAACATGCTGTATGTGTGTGTGTGTTTCCGCTGTGAGGGGCGAGCTGAGCTTTTTAACATTACCCTACACTGGCAAACGGCTTACAGGGGTTCTAACCTGCTGTTAAGCTTTTCGAACACCTCAGCCAGTATAATAAAACCGGGAAGACCGCGCGCCATTACTGGGGCGGATCCTGCAGCACACCAGCGCCATTTTCCCTCTGCAGCTCACACTGACACGACTTGCAGGGAAGTGCAGCTCCTCCACAAAGACTCCACGTTTCCTCGGCGGTACCAGGGGGTCATAGTAAGGGGGGGGTGGGAGCTGTGTTAGAATACTAAGCCCTATTAAGGAGCTTAGTTTGCGACCCAGCTGAGCTTGGCTTTAGCATAAAGGGCACGGTGTGGCTGGCTCCATCTTCTCTGTGTCTCCCTGCGGGCTCTGTGTGGGTTAACTGTGCTTTCACCTTTACTGTGTGTGAGTGTTTGTGTGTCCCTTCACATTACCATGTCAAGGAAGTGTGTTTCCTGCACAGCAGAGTGTTTGTCTTCCCCAGGGGATTCACTACAGTGTACCCAGGATAGTACACATTCTCAGGCTAGTAGGTCTGAACCCGCATGGTTGGATTCTCTTAAAGGGATAATCTCACATATTTCTAATAAATTATCCCATAATGAGAAAGACAGGCAATACTTAAGACAGTCTGTGGAGGACCTGATGACTAGAGATTCAGTTCCCATACCAGCGTCTCAGACCCCTGCCATTTGTCCACAAAAGCGCACTCTGGCCCAAATCCTGCATGCTGACACTGATGATGACGTATCAGACGCGGAGGAGGGTGAAGTGGACTCGTGTGGTGGGGATGAAGCCCTGTCACAAGGAATACAGGCCCTGATAGAAGCTATTAGAGAAGTCCTGCACATCCCTCACAAGGGGGCGGAGGTGGATGAGGAATCTTATTTTCTCATACGTCCTAGAGGATGCTGGGGATGCTTCAAGAACCATGGGGTATAGACGGGATCCGCAGGAGACATGAGCACTTTAAGACTTTAAAAGGGGTGTGAACTGGCTCCTCCCTCTATGCCCCTCCTCCAGACTCCAGTTAGATTATGTGCCCAGAGAGACTGGTTACACACTGAGGAGCTCTACTGAGTTTCTTGGAAAAGACTTTATGTTAGGTTTATTATTTTCAGAGAGCACTGCTGGCAACAGTCTCCCTGCATCGTGGGACTGAGGGGAGAGAAGCAGACCTACTTCTGTGAGTTCAAAGGCTCTGCTTCTTAGGCTACTGGACATCATTAGCTCCAGAGGGTCTGATCACTTGGTACGCCTAGCTGCTCGTTCCCGGAGCCGCGCCGTCACCCCCCTTGCAGAGCCAGAAGAAAGAAGCCGGGTGAGTATGAGAAGAACAGAAGACTTCAGTGACGGCAGAAGACTTTGTGACTTTGGTACCGTGCAGCGGGCGCGCTGCGCGCCATTGCTCCCACACACAAGCGGCACTACAAGGGTGCAGGGCGCAGGGGGGGCGCCCTGGGAAGCATGTATACCTCAGATAAAGACTGGCAAGAGAGATATTAAGTGCCTGGGCACTAAATACAGACCCCCGCCAGTATAAATATATAGAAAATAGCGGGACTGAAGTGCGCCATTAAGGGGGCGTTCTTAGCCCTCACAGCTCTAACCAGCGCCATTTTCTCCTCAATGACGCTGGCCACGCCGAAGCACTGCTGAATAGATCACAGTGGAAAACGGGGGGGGGGGGGGGGGGGGCACAGTGTTTAGTGCAATATATGTTAAGAATAAAGCACAATATATAATGAGTGTGGTGTAAAACAGCTGGTAAACGTCTGCTGTGTTTCCCTGACAGAAAGTACTGGGTCTATCCCTTATAGTCGGCATGTCTGAGGCTGAGGGCTCTGCCACAAACGGCTATGGGAATGTCTCTGTCGGCACCGCTGACTCCTGATAGTACTTGGTTCATGTAAATTAGTGTCAACATGTCAGTAGATGTATGTTTTTCCAATGAGAAAACTATATGGGAGACACAGACGTGTGTGGGTGACCCTGTCGGCACCAACTAATCTGGCTGGGTAAAAATTGACATGATAATGTGATGCATTTCAGAAGGCTATACCTGTATGTATGTATATATATGTATGGTACGGTTGCATAGATCTGTGGCTCGAACACAGACGTGGTAATTTTTGTTGAGGGCGTATTATTAATAATTTATTTCCCTCAGACCCCTCGGGGTCGCAAAATTTTTATTTTGCCCAGTTACTATTCCCTGATATCGACACGAATACTATTTCTTATGTCGACCATGATGTTTCCTGATTAGATCCACAACATTGGCATTCAGTACATGTTTCATATACATTAAGAACGTATTAACGTCAATAGGGACCCTGCTGTTCCTGACAAATATATAAAATATCTATATATAGATATATTGTGTGTATATGTGTATTTAAATGTGTATATTCATATTAAAAAATTATAATGAATGCTGAAGTAAAGTTATTCCTTCTCATGTGCTGGTCGCTCTGTTGAAAAGCTCTAGGTCAGCCGTGATAAGATGGTTTCAAATCCTCACGAGGAGTCCGAGTGTTTATTCTTTTCCCGCCGTGGATAGAATAAAGTGAGAGTCAACCCCTGTTCTACACGGGGCCCTGTCACAAAGGATCGTATACAGGAAGCTAAGTGATATTTTAAGTATATGCTTTGATTATATTTGCATTACATGTGTAATGCAAATATAATGTGTGAGGGAGTGCTTGTATTTAGAAATGGTCGGTTACCTTGTCATCCGATATAATTACCCTGGGGAGAGATGGGATACTCCTTAAGTTGGGTCATATCTAAAACATTGCAGGATGCTGCCGTGCGACTACAAGAGGTATGGGACTCTTGGGTTCACGTTCCAATTCCATGGCGGTCTCGGCTAGGAGGGCGTTGTGGATTCACCAAAGGAATGCTGAGGGTGACTCTGAGAAGTACTGGAGTATCTTCCCTATGAAGGTGAAACCTGGTTTGGGGATGGCTTTGTTATGTTGCTCTCGGCAGATACCACTGGTAAGTCTACCTTCTTGAGCTATGTTCTCTCACAACGGTTGGTGACGCATTTTTGTAGGATGCAGTCATTTCGTCTGGATGGATACGGTTTTTCCCCTTCTTTGCAGGTAGAGGAAGGTGAAAAGGTAAAAGGTCAGCAGCCTTTTCAAGTTCGCAGAAGCAGAAATCATCCTCTGTTTCTACCACATCCACCGCATGTCGCTGGGTCTATCTTGCGGGAGACCACACCGGTGAACTGAACTTGACAGAATCACTGTTGATCCCAACGACGTGGATGTCGGAGTTGGGAATAAGGTTAGATACAGAACTGTTGAGAGTTTGTTTTTTCCAGTGGAAAGAGATCTGAGGATCCAGAGTCGGATCAGATTTGCAACAGTGTAAACCCATCAATACGTTCCGTTGATGAAGAAGATGGTTGCAGCCTACGAGGCCATTCGGTGAGCAGGTTAAATGCCAGAGTGGTTTTAGCGGGACCAGTTGGACATGTAGTCCGGGTCTCACCTGCACATGCACCGGAAAATAATCCTATTTTCCGGGACCAGGATATCTCTCCTGTGGTGGCTTCACAGTTCTCACCTCCTAGAGGGACGAAGGTTCGGGATCCAGGATTAGATCCTGGTGTCCATGGATACAAGTCTCCGAGGCTGGGGAGCAGTCTTTCCAGGGGAAGAATTTCCAGGGTAAAAAGGTCAAGCCGGGAAGCTTGTCTGCAATAAGCATTCTGGAATTAAGAGCTATTTACAATGGAACATCTTCTTCGCGATCTGCCTGTCTTAATTCAGTCGGACGACTTAACAGCAGTGGCGTAAGTAAACAGCTAGGGCAAAACGAAGAGCAAAGCGGCAATGGCAGAAGCCACAAAAGTTTTCCGCTGCGTGGAATGGCATGTAAACGTTCAGTTAGCGGTCTTCATTCCGGGTGTAGACAACTGAGAAACAGACTTCCTCAGCCGACACGATCTCCATCCAGGAGAGTGGGGTCTTCATCAAGAGGTTTTCATAGAAGTGACAAGTCTTTGGGGAATTCCTCAAATAGACATAATGGCGTCTCGCCTCAACAAGAAACTTCAGGGATTTTGTTCCAGGTCAAGGGACCCTCAAGCAATAGCGGTGGACGCCCTCGTGACACCGTGGGTGTTTCAGTCGGTCTATGTGTTCCCTCCACTTCCACTCTTTCCGAAGGTGATAAAGGTCATAAGAAGAACAAAGGTTCAGGCGATCCTCATTGTTCTGGTCTAGCCAAGGAAGGCTTGGTATCCAGATCTTCAAAAAATTACTCATAGAAGATCCCTGGGCTCTTCCTCTACGAGAGGACCTGTTACAGCAAGGACCGTGCGTGTATCAAGACTTACCGCGGCTGCGTTTGACGGCATGGCGGTTGAACGCCATATCCTAGCCCGAAAGGGTATTCCCAGTGAAGTCATTCCCACACTGTGTCAGGCTAGGAAAGAAGTAACGGCGAAGCTTTACCACCGTATTTGGAGGAAGTATGTGTCTTGGTGTGAATCCAAGATGGCTCCTACTGAAGAATTTCAGCTGGGGCATTTGCTCCATTTTTTGCAAGCAGGTGTGGATGCGGGCCTAAAGTTAGGCTCCGTTAAAGTACAAATTTCGGCCTTATCTATTTTCTTTCAGAAAGAATTGGCCTCCCTTCCAGAAGTTCAGACCTTCGTGAAGAGCGTGCTGCACATCCAACCTCCCTTTGTACCCCTGGTGGCACCATGGGATCTTAATGTGGTGTTGCAGTTCCTGCAATTCTCATTGGTTCGAACCTTTACGTAAGGTTGAGTTGAAATTCCTTACTTGGAAAGTGGTCATGCTGTTGGCCTTTGCATCCGCAAGACGGGTGTCTGAATTGGCAGCTTTGTCTCACAAAAGCCCCTATTTAATCTTCCATGCAGATAGAGCAGAGTTGAGAACTCGTCAGCAATTTCTGCCAAAAGTGGTTTCATCGTTTCACGTAAACCAGCCTGTTGTGGTGCCAGTGGCTACTGACGCCTTGGCGGAATTGAAGTCTCTCGATGTGGTCAGAGCTTTGTAAATCTATGTCGCCAGAACGGCTCAGATTAGGAAAACAGAGGCTCTGTTTGTCCTGTGGGCTCCCAACAAGATTGGGGCTTCTGCTTCCAAGCACACTATTGCACGCTGGATCTGTAATACGATTCAGCAGGCTCATTCTACGGCAGGTTTGCCGTTGCCAAAATTGGTGAAGGCCCATTCTACCAGAAAGGTGGGCTCATCCTGGGCGGCTGCCCGAGGGGTCTCGGCATTACAAATCTGCCAAGTAGCTACTTGGTTGGTTCAAACACCTTTGCGAAGTTTTACAAAGTTTGATACCCTGGCTGATGAGGACCTCTTGTTGGGTCAATCGGTGCTGCAGAGTCATCCGCACTCTCCCGCCCGTTCTAGAGCTTTGGTATAAACCCCATGAATCTTGAAGCATCCCCAGCATCCTCTAGGACGTATGAGAAAATAGGATTTTAATACCTACTGGTAAATCCTTTTCTCTTAGTCCGTAGAGGATGCTGGGCGCCCGTCCCAGTGCGTGCTGTATCTGCAGTCATTGGGTATGTTTACACACATGGGCCCTCATTCCGAGTTGATCGGTCGGTATTTTTCATCGCATCACAATGAAAATCCGCTTAGTACGCATGCGCAATATTCGCACTGCGACTGCGCCAAGTAATTTAACAATGAAGATAGTATTTTTACTCACGGCTTTTTCATCGCTCCGGCGATCGTAATGTGATTGACAGGAAATGGGTGTTACTGGGCGGAAACACAGCGTTTTATGGGCGTGTTGATGAAAACGCTACCGTTTCCGGAAAAAACGCAGGAGTGGCTGGAGAAACGGAGGAGTGGCTGGGCGAACGCTGGGTGTGTTTGTGACGTCAAACCAGGAACGACAAGCACTGAACTGATCGCACAGGCAGAGTAAAGTTGAAGTTACTCAGAAACTGCAAAGTAGTTTGTAATCGCAATATTGCGAATACATCGGTCGCAATTTTAAGAAGCTAAGATACACTCCCAGTAGGCGTAGGCTTAGCGTGTGTAACTCTGCTAAATTCGCCTTGCGACCGATCAACTCGGAATGAGGGCCATGGTGTGTTGTGGTTAAATCAGCCTGTTGCTGACGTTATTCAGGCCATAACATTCGTTATGCTGTTACTGGTTGTGTTTACACACATAGATTGTGTTACGTTTTATGTCAGCGTGTTGCTGCATATTCTACATGCCGTTGGCTGGTGTTCTATTGAATGCCACGTTCTGCGGCTTACTGGAGGTGTGAGCTGGTGAAATGCTCACTGTGGTTTAACAATAAATTCTTTCCTCAAAATGTCCATCTCCCTGGGCACAGTTCCTATAACTGGAGTCTGGAGGAGGGGCATAGAGGGAGGAGCCAGTTCACACCCCTTTTAAAGTCTTAAAGTGCCCATGTCTCCTGCGGATCCCGTCTATACCCCATGGTTCTTGAAGCATCCCCAGCATCCTCTACGGACTAAGAGAAAAGGATTTACTGGTAGGTATTAAAATCCTATTTTAATGTAAAAAAGAAATCCTCTGCTACTTTCCCTGCTTCAAAGGACTTAAATTCTCAGTTTGAAGAAACTTGGGTTAATCCGGACAAGAAGTTTCAGATCCCTAAAAGGTTACTCACATCCTTCCCGTTTCCTCAGGATGATAGGAAAAAGTTGGAAAATCCACCGATTGTTGTCGAATCGGTATCTAGGTTGTCACGTCAGATAGTCTTACCTGTCCCTGGGGCAGCCTCCTTAAAAGACACGGCTGACCGCAAAATTGAGACCACTCTCAAATCCTTGTACACAGCTGCTGGGGTGGCCCAGAGCCCCACTATTGCTTGTGCATGGATCACTAGGGCCATTGCAAAATGGTTAGGTAATCTAATTGACTGGTTAGATTCCTTATCCAGGGGAGAGAACATTTTACTCCTACAGCATATACAGGACTCTGCTAATATTATGGTGGAAGCCATAAAGGAAATTGGTTTGCTCAGCGCACGCACCACTGCCATGGCAGTGTCAGCACGCAGGGGCTTGTGGCTATGAGAGTGGACTGTGGATGCAGATTCCAGGAAAGGCGTGGAAAGCCTACCATTCACAGGTGAGGCCCTTTTTGGAGATGAACCGGATACGTGGATATCCAAGGCTATGGCGGGAAAGTCTACATACCTTCCTTCCGCATCACCCCCAGCTAGGAAAACCTACTCTGCTTCAACTCTGCAGTCCTTTTGGACAGCAAAATTTAAAAGTAAATCCAAAAGTTTTTCTACAGCCTTCAAAGGCAATAGAGGTAAACCCAGAAAACCTGCAACTGCCATTTCACAGGAACAGACTTCCGGTTCTGCTTCCTAAAAGCCTTCAGCATGACGGTGGACCACACTGCCTTAAAGACAGGCAGGTGGGAGCCCGATTAAGATATTTCAGTGACATATGGGCAATATCATGCCTGGATCCATGGGTCAAAGATCTTATCGCCCAGGACTACAGACTGGAGTTTCAGGAACTCCCACCTCACAGATTATTCAAGTCAGGCTTACCAGCTTCTCCGGAAGCAAGCATGAGTTTACAGACAGCAATTCCAAAACTGGTACAGACTCAGGTCATTGTTTAAGTTCCACTTCAACTGCAAAACAAGGGTTATTATTCCAACCTGTTTGTGGTACCGAAACCGGACGGTTCGGTAAGGCCCATTTTAAACCTCAAGTCACTGAACCCGTACTTACGGGTGTTCAAATTCAAGATAGAGTCTATGAGAGCGGTGATCTCAGGTCTGGAGGAGGGGGAATTCCTGGTGTCTCTGGATATCAAGGATGCGTACCTTCATATTCCGATTTGGCCACCTCATCAGGCTTATCTAAGGTTTGCATTACAGGAGTGTCACTACCAGTTCCATGCCCTGCCATTTGGCCTTTCCACAGAACCGAGGGTGTACACCAAGGTAATGGCAGAGATGATGTTTCTTCTCCGCAAGCAAGGAGTGAACATAATACCGTACCTGGACGATCTGCTGATAAAAGCACAATCCAGGGAGAGGTTGTTAGACAACATTGCCCTCTCAACACGACTACTCCAGGATCATGGGTGGATTCTGAACCTGCCAAAATCTCACCTGGAACCAACACAGAGGCTTCCGTTCCTGGGGATGATACTGGATATGGAGGCACAGAAGGTATTCCTTCCATTGGAAAAGGCATTGGTAATTCAGTTGATGGTGCGGGACGTTCTAAGACCGACCCGGAGTTTGGTGCATCTATGCATTCGCCTCCTGGGGAAGATGGTAGCCTCTTACGAGGCACTGCAGTACAAAAGGTTTCACGCAAGGCCCTTCCAGCTGGATCTGTTGGACAAATGGTCCGGATCGCATCTTCACATGCACCAGAGGATACGTCTGTCACCAAAAGCCAAGATTTCTCTTCTGTGGTGGCTTCAGACTTCTCACCTGCTAACCATAGGCACACACCTCAGAGGTTGGGGAGCAGTCACCCAAGGGGAACAGTTCCAAGGAAAATGGGGGGTCATTCCGAGTTGATCACTCGCTAGGTAGTTTTAGCAGCCGTGCAATCGCTATGCCACCGCCCACTGGGGAGTGTATTTTAGCTTAGCAGAAGTGCGAACGCATGTGCAGCCGAGCTCTGCAAAAACAGTTTGTGCTGTTTCAGAGTAGCTCTGAACCTACTCAGCGCTTGCGATCACTTCAGCCTATTCATGACCGGATTTGACGTCATACACCTGCCCAGCGAACGCCTAGCCACGCCTGCATTTTTCCAAACACTCCCTGAAAACGGTCAGTTGACACCCAGTAACTTCCTGTCAATCTTCTAGCGGCAGCCAGTGCGAAGAAAAACTTCGCTAGAACCTGAGCACAACCACAAAGGGCTTTGTACCCGTACATCGCACGTGCCCATTGCGGGGCATATGCATGTGCAGAAAAGCAGTTTTTTCACCTGATCCCCGCACTGCAAAAATTGACAGCGAGCGATCAACTCGGAATGACCACCATGGTCAAGTCAGGAAACCATCTTTCCGATCAACATTCTGGAACTAAGGGCCATATACAACGCCCTTCTACAGGATCACGCCATTCAGGTTCAGTCGGACAATGGCCCTCATTCCGAGTTGATCGCTCGTTATTTTTCATCGCATCGCAGTGAAATTTCGCTTAGTGCGCATGCGCAATAGTCGCACTGCGACTGCGCCAAGTAACTTTGCTATGAAGATAGGATTTTTACTCAGGGCTTTTTCTTCGCTCCGGCGATCGTAGTGTGATTGACAGGAAATGGGTGTTACTGGGCGGAAACACGGCGTTTTAGGGGCGTGTGGATGAAAACGCTACCGTTTCCGGAAAAAACGCTGGAGTGGCCGGAGAAACGGGGGAGTGTCTGAGCGAACGCTGGGTGTGTTTCTGACGTCAATCCAGGAACGACAAGCACTGAACTGATCGCACAGGCAGAGTAAGTGTGGAGCTACTCTAAAACTGCTAAGTAGTTTGTGATCGCAATAATGCGAATACATCGGTCGCAATTTTAGGATGCTAAGATACACTCCCAGTAGGCGTAGGCTTAGCGTGTGTAACTCTGCTAAATTCGCCTTGCGACCGATCAACTCGGAATGAGGGCCAATGTGACGGTGGTAACGTACATAAACCGACAGGGCGGAACGAAGAGCAGAGCAGCAATGTCAGAGGTAACAAGGATTCTCCTCTGGGCAGAACGACACGCTGTGGCATTGTCGGCAGTCTTCATTCCGGGATTAGACAATTGGGAAGCAGACTTCCTCAGCAGACACGACCTCCACCCAGGGAAGTGGGGCCTTCACTCGGAGGTGTTTCGGGTGCTTGACAAGTCTGTGGGGAATTCCACAAATCGACATGATGGCCTCTCGTCTCAACAAGAAGCTCAAGCAGTATTGTTCCAGGTTGAGAGACACACAAGCAGTGGCGGTGGACGCTCTGGTGACTCAATGGGACTACCAGGTGGTATACGTGTTTCCACCACTTCCATTGATCCCAACAATCCTCAAAAAAATAAAAAGGGAAAAGGTTCATGCTGTTCTCATTGCTCCGGACTGGCCAAGAAGGGCCTGGTACGCGGATCTACTGGAGATGCTCCTAAAGGACCCGTGACCTCTACCTCTTCGTGAGGATCTTCTACAACAGGGGCCGTTCGTCTATCAAGACTTACTGCGGCTACGTTTGATGGCATGGAAGTTGAGCATCAAATTCTAGCCCGGAAAGGGATCCCGGACAGGGATTTTCCAACCTTGATCCAAGCTAGAAAGGGGGTAACGTCTAAACATTACCACCGTATTTGGAAAAGATACGTCTCTTGGTGTGAGAACAGGAAATTTCCTGCTGTGGAATTTCAACTGGGACGTTTTCTCCTTTTTCTGCAGTTAGGAGTGGATGAGGGCCTACGTTTGGGCTCCTTAAAAATCCAGATTTTGGCCTTATTCATTTTCTTCCAGAAACAATTGGCTTCTCTCCCGGAGGTTCAGACATTTTTGAAGGGTGTTCTGCACATCAAATCACCCTTTGTGCCTCCTACGGCACCTTGGGATCTTAACGTGGTATTGCAGTTCCTGCAATCAGAATGGTTTGAGCCTTTACAGGACGTTGACGTCAAGTTTCTTACGTGGAAGGCCGTCACACTGTTGGCCTTGGCTTCAGCAAGGCGTGTGTCGGAGCTGGGGGCATTGTCTCACAAAAGCCCCTATTTGATTTTTCATGAAGATAGAACTGAACTCAGAACTCGTCAGCAATTTCTTCCAAAGGTGGTGTCTGCATTTCATATCAACCATCCTATTGTGGTTCTGGTGGTTACCGACACCTCTGCTACTTCAAAGTCCTTGGATGTTGTGAGGGCTTTGAAGATCCATGTGAAGCGGACAGCTCGTCACAGAAAATCGGACTTGCTGTTTGTTCTCTATGATCCCAATAAATTTGGTTGTCCTGCTTCAAAGCAGTCTATTGCTCGCTGGATCAGGCTTACTATCCAGCATGCTTATTCTACGTTAGGTTTGCCTGTTCGAAGATCTGTACAGGCCCACTCTACTAGGTTGGTAGGTTCTTCCTGGGCGGCTGCCCGTGGTGTCTCGGCTTTACAGCTCTGCTGAGCAGCTACTTGGTCAGGTTCGAACACGTTTGCTAAGTTCTACAAGTTCAATACTTTGGCCTCTGAAGACCTTCAGTTTAATAAATCTGTTCTGCAGGAACCTCAGCACTCTCCCACCCGGTTTGGGAGCTTTGGTACATCCCCATGGTACTAATGTGGACCCCAGTATCCTCTAGGACGTAAGAGAAAATAGGATTTTAATTACCAACCGGTAAATCCTTTTCTCGTAGTCCGTAGAGGATACTGGGCGCCCGCCCAGTGCTTCGTGTTTTCCTGCACTGTTACTTGGTTCAGTATTGTTGTTGGTTCAGCTGTTGCTGTTCCTATTCAAGTTTGGTTAGCATGGCTTTCCTCTTGTTTGTGTGTGCTGGTTTGAATCTCACCACTGTTCTTTTAAATCCTTCTCTCAAAGTATGTACGTCTCCTCGGGCACAGTTTCTAGACTAAGTCTGGTAGGAGGGGCATAGAGGGAGGAGCCAGCGCACACTATTGATTTCTTAAAGTGCCCAAGGCTCCTAGTAGACCCGTCTATACCCATGGTACTAATGTGGACCCCAGTATCCTCTACGGACTATGAGAAAAGGATTTACCGGTATGTAATTAAAACGCTATTATTTTTGTGATACCTTATATCTAGGAATTATATAATAATTATTAAAACTACTCAGGTATCCGAAACCAACAGATATTTCGCCTCATTTTAAAACTTTATGTAATTTTGTCCATTGTTATTATATGTTTTTCTTGCACATGACCAATAAATACAGCCATAAAAAAGAGTGACTTAGGGGCGTGGCCTGGAGGCTGAGTGAACAAGCTGTGTTTCTGGTGAGCTCCCAGGGACCTGGGAGTTTTCATATAAAATCTCAGCCTTTACATTATTTTTATTGGCCTAAAATACCCTGCATACGTCCCTATAGCACTGGGGCAGGTGGCGAGTTTGAGCTGCGGAATCGGGGAGCCGGTCTCCTGGCTCCCGCGGATTGCGGCCTACTCGTCGCCCAGAAGCCGGGGCCTAAATTTTCACTCCGTTCCTCGGCGGAGGGACGGACCTGCCGTGGACGCTGTACGGACCTGCCTCCACCCTGCTCATCGCAGGGACATTGAAACAGAACCCCTGGGGATCCCTGTTGGCTAGCGGAAGGAGGCCTGGGACCTGATAGAAGCCGGGAGGTGCGCTCCGGGGCGCGGGCGGCGGCCATCTTGGAGGACGGAGCATGGGAGCTGAGGCGGCGGAGGCACGGAGAAGACGCCTGACGGACCTAAGAGGTGAGCGTATAGCAGCATCCTCCCCACTGAAGTGACTGCTCGCCACCCCCGCCCGAGTCCCGGGTGTGTACACCGTCCACCGGCAGCGCGCTGCTACGAGGGGCCGTGGGCCCGGCCGGGGCTATCCCCCCCCCCCCCCCCCTGCTTGTTGGATAAAAGCGTGCAGCCGGGATCTCTTGCTCCTGGGCCTACGAAGGGACTGCAGCTGCGGGACCCGACGGAGCGCCATATCCCTGCTCTCCCCCACCAACATTTACCTATCCCCGCTCCTGCCACATCCAGCGGCATCCAGCAAGAGTCCGCAGTCGTCCCCCTAACGGTCGACCACCAGGTGGCGTGCGGATCGGTTTGGGGCCATCTCTGGAGGTTGTTTCCCGTCTTCCGGACCTCACCTGATTGCTGAGCCCTGCTCACCCTCCCCCCTGCTCACCCTCCCTCCTGGACCCACAGCATTGACATCGCAAAGCACACCTGGGGGCCCTAAACTGAGGTGAGCCCCACACATGCTGGCACACCATCTCTCTCCCCAGCATTTGATTTAAACCTATACGCAGGAGGTGCCTCTTGGCCCTTTTCAGTGAGACCATCATTCACCGGGCTCAATCTCGCTCACTCTCCCCCTAAGGGCCACCTATAACCATATATAACTGGGGCTATTTGTTTCTATCTCAAGGCACTGGACTTTTCCTATACTACAACCTACAGCCCGGGGGTGCCACCCCCCCCGGCCCTCTGCCGGAGTCTCTCTATACGATACCCAAGTCCCCCATGATCTCTTCAAGCCGGGGAATGCTCTGCTGAATTCCCATGGGCACGACCCGGGGGGTCTTCTCATGCTCTGTCTCTATGCAGCCTACATGATGGATCACTAATTACTTACGTTATACCTCAGCTCTGACCTATGACCTTCGCTATCCTCGGGACTGTCCTACACCATGCCTAAATCTAAATCCAAGTCTAAGAAAGCCACAGCTTCGGCGGAAATCTCGACCTTTATATCCAAGATGAAGTCTAGTGCGGCCAAACCCCTAGTTGCCCCCCCTTCTGACCTGGTTTCGGAATCTGAGGAAGAATCATCAGTCCCTGAACCTTCCATGAAAGAATGCTTCTCCTCAATTCTAACGGAAATGAAGTCGCTGAAGCAGGCTTTCCACTCGGAGATCCACAAAGCCATCTCCGGCCTTAAGGTCGAGATATCCGATCTTGGAGCCCGCACTAATGAGGTGGAACAGAAAATCGATGAAGTCATCACCTTCCAACAGGAGCTGGAGCGCTCAGTACAAGTCATGCAGGAGGATATATACCTTCTCCAAGATCAACAAGAGGACGCTGATAATCGCGCAAGACGTAACAACCTGCGCATTAAATATATCCCAGAGTCAGTAGAACCAGCCCAACTGGAGGATTTTCTCCTCAGGTTCTTCCAGCATCTCCTACCGGACATTTCCTGCGAGCAGTTCCTCTTGGACAGAGCCCATCGCTCACTACGTCAAAAGCCCTCAACCTTGTCTCCCCCGCGAGACGTAGTTTTACGCTGTCACTATTTCAAAACCAAAGAGAGAATTTTGTCAGCTGCCCGGAATAAAGATGTGTGCCTCTTCGAATCACATAAGCTATTGGTGTTTCAAGACTTATCCCCTACTACTCTCAAGAGACGCTTTGATTTGAGGGAGTACACCCAAATCCTCAGAAATAACAAAATCCGCTACAGATGGGGCTTCCCTTTTGCTCTAATTGTACAGCTGGATGGGAAAAGTCTGGTAGCACGTTCCAAAGAAGAGGCTCACAGGCTCCTGTTGAGACTGAACCTGCCCCACCCGGTGGCCAACAAACCTCCCTCCCCACGGGATGCGCCAGATCTCCGACATTCCCCAAACTCACCCCTCCCTCAGCGAGCGCCTAGACGTCTTTGGTCGACAGTCCCGGAGAAAACCTCTACAAGCCATGACCCGCCGTGAAAGTTTCTGCACAGATGTACTGCTGGGTCACTATAGGTGTAAAATGTCAATGTTTTACAAACTAGTTTAGAGTTGTAAGAATCTCTTTCTGAGTTGAGATTGTTTATTTGCTTATTTACTTATATAATTCCAACGGTGGTCCACTGTGGCAGGTTGTTGCAACGACCCCCTCGGTCGCCCCCCCCATAAGTTTAATTGGTGGGCGTCCCGGTGGCCGAGGCCGCGCCCTCCACCGAGCCTCCATAGTCAGTTTTGAGCATGAGGGAGTTCTCTTCTCCCTTAAATTCCCCATACGGGTGCTCAAACATACAGACCCGTACGCAGCGTACAATGGGTCGGTGGCTCGGTCAATTCTACTTGTTTATTTTACAGTATCTTAAAGGTCTTTTTGTGACTTTTATGATTTTTCTTTTTTTTCTTCTTTCTCTTTTTCTTCCCCTTATCTTTCTTCCCCAACTTCCCGCTCTTTCTCTCCCCCTTGTTCCCCTCGTTTCCCAGGGAGTCTACTTAAGGTTCAATAAGAACTCTTATGCTATACTTATACCTGTAACATTATGTCTGTTAACGTAATATCCTACAATGTGAAGGGCCTTAACAGTCCTCAAAAGAGGACCAAGTTATTTCTTTTTCTGAAACAGGTGAGGGGAGATCTGGTATTCCTTCAGGAGACGCATTTTAAAGGGATTTCCCACCCTGAACTATGTTCTAGACGCCACCCTGTTGCCATACACGCCTGTGATCGCACTCATAAGAAAAGAGGGGTCGCCATTCTGATTCCCGCCCATTTACATTTGGAATCAGACCGAATCATTAAGGATAAGCGCGGTAGGTTTCTCATTATAGTAGGTAAACTTAATAATGTCCCTATCACCATGGTTAATGTCTACGCTCCCAATATTAACCAGGCCTCGTTCTTTGCTTCCTTAGACTCCAAAATCGCCCAATGTAGGAAAGGTGACCTCTTAATAGCAGGAGACTTTAACACCATACTACATCATAGTCTGGATCGCTCCCATCCCCTCCCACGGTCCCAGTCCCGTATCAGCACCCGCAACTCTAGAGCCCTACAGTCGCTGCTTAAAAATCACCTCCTATTTGACTCCTGGAGGGTTGTTGATCCCCTAATTAAGGACTACACGTTCTATTCTCCAGTCCACAATCTATATACTAGAATTGATATGATTATGGTCGGAAGGGACCTAACATCCAGAATCCAGAACTGCTGTATTTATCCAATCACGTGGTCTGATCACGCCCCGATTTCTCTGACTCTGACTGGGCTAGCCCGCACTCCTTCCCCCCCCTCCTGGTCGCTTAACGACGCCCTCCTCCAACAACCTGAAGTATTACAGCAAACCACTCAGGTATTAACTGACTACTTCAACGAGAACCAAACCCCCGGTATATCCGATACGACCCTGTGGGAGGCACACAAGGCGGTCCTTCGGGGCCACTTCATTCAGACTGCGGCCAGGATCACCAAGCAGCGCTCCCAAAAGATTCTAGAGTTATCTAACCAGCTCCACCAAATGGAGGAAGTGCATAAGTCCTCTCTAGACCCTGCTGATTTTGAGACGGTTCTTAAAATCAGAGGAGAACTTAATTCACTATTGTCTCATAAGACTGAAATGTGCCTTAGACGTCTTAACCAGATTTACTACGAAAAAGGGGATAAGGCGGATAAACTATTAGCCAGAAAGTTGAGGGCTAGGATTTCCTCCAAAAATATCTTATCCATTCGCACCAAACAAGGGGCTTTGACCCATGATCCTGACCGCATTCTGGGTGAATTCGAGGAATTTTACAAATTGCTGTACAACTCGGAATCTACCCCCCCCCCCCTCATCACCGAGACTTGAAAAGGGAATTGATTCCCTCCTAGACAAATGTAACCTACCGTCACTGAATAGCGCGACAGTGTCCCAATTAGGCTCTGAGATTACTATTGAAGAAATAGAGAACGCACTAAAAACTCAGAAACCGGGCAAAGCCCCTGGACCCGATGGGATATCAATTACTTATTATAAGAAATTTAAGGGATTGCTTCTACCCCACCTTTGCCGGCTCTTCAATGGTTTCCTAAGTGGTAACCCTCTATCACCCCGTACCTTAGAGGCACGAATAGTCTTAATACATAAACTTGGGAAAGATCCCAACTCCTGTGCCAGCTACCGCCCCATTTCCTTATTGAATAACGATATTAAGTTATTCGCCAAAATTATAGCCTTAAGATTAAACCCTGTCCTCCCGCGCCTAATACACGCTGACCAGGTGGGCTTCATCCCAGGCCGACAAGCCAGAGACAATACACGAAGAACTATTAATCTGGTTCATCTTATTAACAAAACTAAAATACCTTCTGTCCTTCTCTCACTAGATGCAGAGAAGGCTTTCGACAAAATACTATGGCCTTTCATGTTTGCCACTCTACGCAGATTTGGTCTGGGAGGAAGCCTACTTCAAGGCATTCAGGCACTTTATTCCAACCCCTCCGCTAGAGTTCGGGTCAACGGCAAAGACTCTCAACTCTTTCACATTAGCAACGGTACACGCCAGGGGTGTCCCTTGTCTCCACTAATTTTTGCTATGACGATCGAACCTCTGGCGTGTATGGTTAGGGCCAACCCCGATATCAAAGGCATACATGTTGGGGAAGAGGAATTTAAACTGTCATTATTCGCAGATGATGTCCTCCTGACTATCTCCTCTCCCAATATATCCATCCCTAATCTATTTAAAACCCTCTCATTATACTCTCATTACTCTGGATATCGTATTAATTACTCCAAGTCGGAGGCCCTCCCACTACATCTTGATGAGAATACCAGATCTCTCCTTGCTGCTAACTATAACTTCTCTTGGCGCTCCAAGAAAATCAAGTACCTTGGAGTGTACATTACAAACTCCTACGACTCTCTATACTCTGAAAACTTCCCTGCCCTTTTCAAATGTATAGAGTCTGACCTTAGAGCTTGGGACAAACAGATTATAGCCTGGTTTGGACGGATAGTTTCAATTAAAATGAACATCCTCCCGAGGGTCTTATATCTGATCCAAACAATCCCCGTGAGCATCCCTGCTGAGGCCCTATGTCGAATCCAGAAATTATTTGTAAAATTTATATGGTCTGGTAAGCCCCCAAGAATTAGGACCTCCACTCTGATACGTGACCCGCTGGCGGGGGGTAGGGGATTGCCGGATATTCGTAAATATTATCATGCAACCCACCTGAGTCAGGCTCTGGCATGGTTCTCCCCTGCCCCCCACCTGCCTTGGATCCGAATCGAGCTTCTGGCGGCCGGGGTCTCCTCTTTGGTTTCCCTCCTCTCACCGACCAAGCCACCGCGGTCATTACAAACCTGTATCCCTTCGACAAAACTCACTTGCGCCTTGTGGCTCTCCTGCATTCGACATTATGGCCTATCCACTTTCCCATCTCCTATCACGCCCATATGGGATAACAGGGACTTCCCTCCAGGCTCCACTTTGCAATCTCACTCGTGGCTTCATCTGAATCCACGCCCGGGTATCGTATTTGATTTCATAGAGGGCTCCTCATGGCGTTCTCTACAATCTTTAAGTGACAGATACGATATTCCCTAACCCGTGTTTTACGAATATTTACAGCTCCGCTCCTTTTTAAGTTCCCTTCCCAAATCCCAGGTTATCCGCCAACTCACCCCCTTGGAATGTCTATGTATTTACTCTCCTATGCGGCAGGGTATTATCTCTATACTCTACGGATTATTACGTTCCCTGAAGGCAACAAGCACCCTCCCCCATGAACAGAGGTGGGAACGGGACCTAGGCCCTCCACCTGATGAAGACGCATGGGAAACCATTAGACAAAAGGTTGCCCAATCATCAATTTCCTCCCTTGTGAAGGAAAACTCTTATAAAGTCTACACTAGATGGTATCGGGTCCCAGCAATACTGCATAAAATTTTTCCCGGGTCCTCCCCATTGTGCTGGCGTGGATGTGGCCAGATCGGAGACTTTAAACACATCTGGTGGTCATGTCCCAAAATGCATACGTTCTGGTCTCAAGTGGAGGCTCTCTTAGGTTCTGTCTTCTGTTCAAGGATAACTCTGGACCCCTGGTCAGCTTTGCTGAGCCTACCTTTACCCAACCTAGACAACCAAGCTAATAGCTTAGTTCTTCAAATCTTACATGCAGCCCGCTGTGTAGTGGCAAAAAATTGGAAAAATACCAATACTCCCTCTAGAAGCATGCTAATTGCTAAAATTTGGCATATTTCCACGATGGAGAAAATCACAGCCTCCTTACATGACAGGTCGGACAAATTTAGGAGGATATGGGAACCATGGTTCACTTATAATACGCCCCACGCTACCGGGATTGGATGAGATATGTCACACTATGAGGCAGCTCTCTACACCACATAGGTCCCAATTAACTTAAGAGGTGTAATACAGACCCTGGTTGTACAGATGGTGTGATTGGTAGCTGGGAAATATTACTCTCCTATCACATGTACTCACCTAGTCCGCCTCTCTGACGAACCACCACTCTCCCACCCCCCCCTCCCTCTCCTTTCTTGCCCACACTCTTTTTCTCTCTCCTCTTATCAGAACCTTTCTTATTATTTTCTTTATATGATTGTTTGATGTTTAAACATAAAAAATTGTGATGGTCGAGTCATGCATACATTGGGTATTGTCACAATATGCCTTTGTCTCTGTAATATTCGGTTACTCCCTAGGGGATAACTTGTATGTGATTAAGCATTTACTTGGAGCTATCATCTCCTGTTTGTTCTGTACTTGCATGCTCGACTTTTCTTTAATAAAAATATTAATTAAAAAAAAAAAAAAAAGAGTGACTTACACTTTTATTGAGAGCCACCCACAATAGTCTCTTACATACCATATCATTTTTGTATATCATTATATATTAGAAAGATTGCTTGCTGTGCAACATTCATGTTTTTTTTTTATCACAATATAAGTCTTGTTTCTCTGACGTCCTAGTGGATGCTGGGGACTCCGTAAGGACCATTGGGAATAGCGGCTCCGCAGGAGACTGGGCACAGCTAAGAAAGATTTAGGACTACCTGGTGTGCACTGGCTCCTCCCACCATGACCCTCCTACAGTTAGAATCCTGTGCCCGGCTGAGCTGGATGCACACTAGGGGCTCTCCTGAGCTCCTAGAGAGAAAGTATATTTTAGGTTTTTTATTTTACAGTGAGATCTGCTGGCAACAGACTCACTGCAGCGAGGGACTAAGGGGAGAAGAAGCGAACCTACCTAACTGGTGGTAGCTTGGGCTTCTTAGGCTACTGGACACCATTAGCTCCAGAGGGATCGACCGCATGGAACCGTCCATTGGTGTTCGGTCCCGGAGCCGCGCCGCCGGCCCCCTTACAGAGCCAGAAGCAAGAAGAATCCGGAAAATCGGCGGCAGAAGACATCAGTCTTCACCAAGGTAGCGCACAGCACTGCAGCTGTGCGCCATTGCTCCTCATACACACTTCACACTCCGGTCACTGAGGGTGCAGGGCGCTGGGGGGGGCGCCCTGAGCAGCAATAAAAACACCTTGGCTGGCAAATATATCACAATATATAGCCCCAGAGGCTATATATGTGATAAATACCCCTGCCAGAATCCATAAAAAAGCGGGAGAAAAGTCCGCGAAAAAGGGGCAGAGCTATCTCCCTCAGCACACTGGCGCCATTTTCTCTTCACAGTGCAGCTGAAAGACAGCTCCCCAGGCTCTCCCCTGTAGTTTTCAGGCTCAAAGGGTTAAAAAGAGAGGGGGGGGCACTAAATTTAGGCGCAATATTGTTTATACAAGCAGCTATTGGGGGAAAAATCACTCAGTTATAGTGTTAATCCCTGCATTATATAGCGCTCTGGTGTGTGCTGGCATACTCTCTCTCTCTGTCTCCCCAAAGGACTTTGTGGGGTCCTGTCCTCAGTCAGAGCATTCCCTCTGTGTGTGCTGTGTGTCGGTACGGCTGTGTCGACATGTGGGATGAGGAAGGTTACGTGGAGGTGGAGCAGAGGCCGATAAATGGATGTCGTCCCCTGTGGGGCCGACACCAGAGTGGATGGATAGGTGGAAGGTATTAACCGACAATGTCAACTCCTTACAAGGCTGGATGACGTAAAACAGCAGTGGGACAGCCGGCTTCTCAGCCCGCGCCTGCCCAGGCGTCTCAAAGGCCAGCAGGGGCTCAAAAAAGCGCCCGTTACATCAGATGGCAGACACAGATGTCGACACGGAGTCTGACTCCAGTGTCGACGAGGTTGAGACATATACACAATCCACTAGGAACATCCGTTACATGATCTCGGCAATGAAAAATGTGTTACGCATTTCTGACATGAACCCAAGTACCACATAAAAGGGGTTTTATTTTTGGGGAGAAAAAGCAGCCAGTGTTTTGTTCCCCCATCAGATGAATGAATGAAGTGTGTAAAGTAGCGTGGGTTCCCCCAATAAGAAACTGGTAATTTCTAAAAAGTTACTGATGGCGTACCCTTTCCCGCCAGAGGATAGGTCACGTTGGGAGATATCCCTTAGGGTGGATAACGCGCTCACACGTTTGTCAAAAAAGGTGGCACTGCCGTCTTAGGATGCGGCCACCTTGAAGGAGCCTGCTGATAAAAAACAGGAGGCTATCCTGAAGTCTGTATATGCACACTCAGGTTATATACTGAGACCTGCAATTGCCTCAGCATAAATAGTGCTGCTGCAGCGTGGTCTGATACCCTGTCAGATAATATTAATACTCTAAGACAGGAATAATAGTTTGCTAACATAGAGCATATTAAAGACGTTGTCTTATATATAAAGGATGCACAGTGGGATATTTGCCGGCTGGCATCCAGAATAAATGCAATGTCCATTCTGCCAGGAGGGTATTAGAAACCCGGCAGTGGACAGGTGATGCTGCCTATAAAAGGCACATGGAGATTCTGCCTTATAAGGGTGAGGAATTGTTTGGGGATGGTCTCTGGGACCTCGTATCCACAGCAACAGCTGGGAAGAAAAAAAAATAAAAAAAATTTTAGCTCAGGTTTCCTCACAGCCTAAGAAAGCACCGTATTTTCAGGTACAGTCCTTTCGGCTTCAGAATAGCAAGCGGGTCAAAGGCGCTTCCTTTCTGCACAGAGACAAGGGAAGAAGGAAAAAGCTGCACCAGCAGCCAGTTCCCAGGATCAAAAATCTTCCCCCGCTTCCTCTGAGTCCACCGCTTGACGTTGGGGCTCCACAGGTGGAGACAGGTGCGGTAGGGGCGCGTCTCGGGAATTTCAGGGACCAGTGGGTTTGCCCACAGGTGGATCCCTAGGTTCTGCAAATAGTATCACAGGGATACAGGCTGGAGTTCGAGGCGACTCCCCCTCGCCGTTACCTCACCTCAGCCTTGCCTGCTGCCCTCGGAGAAAGGTAGTACTGGCGGCAATTCACAAGCTGCACCTCCAGCAGGTGAAATCAAGGTACCCCTCCTTTAACAAGGCCGGGGTTACTATTCCATAATGTTGTGGTACCGAAACCAGACGGTTCGGTGAGACCCATTCTAAAATTGAAAGCCTTGAACACTTATATACGAAGGTTCAAGTTCGAAATGGAATCGCTCAGGGCGATTATTGCAAGCCTGGAGAATTTCATGGTATCACTGGACATCAAGGATGCTTACCTGCATGTCCCTATTTACCCTCTTCACCAGGAGTACCTCAAAATTGTGGTACAGGATTGTCATTACCAATTCCAGACGTTGCCGTTTGGTCTGTCCCCGGCACCGAGGTATTTACCAAGGTAATGGCCGAAATAATTATCCCGTACTTGGACGATCTCCTTATAAAGGCGAGGTCCAGGGAGCAGTTGTTCGGCGGAGTAGCACTATCTCGGGAAGTGCTACAACAGCACGGCTGGATTCTGAATATCCAAAGTCGCAGCTGGTTCCTAAGACGCGTCTACTGTTCCTGAGTATGGTTCTGGACACAGAACAGGATAAAAAAGGTTTTCTCCCGGAGGAGAAGTCCAAGGAGTTGTCGTCTCTAGACAGAGACCTCCTAATACGTATACAGGTGTCGGTGCATCAATGCACGCGAGCCCTGGGAAGGATGGTAGCTTCTTACGAAGAAATTCCATTCGCCAGGTCCCATACAAGGATTTTCCAGTGGGATCTGTTGGACATGTGGTCCGGGTCGCATCTTCAGATGCAACGGCGGATAACCCTGTCTCCAAGGGCCAGGGTGTCGCTGTTGTGGTGGCTGCAGAGTGCTCATCTTCTAGGGGGCCGCAGATTCGGCATACAGGACTGGGTCCTGGTGACCACGGATGCCAACCTTCGTGGCTGGGGGGCAGTCACACAGGGAAGAAACTTCCAAGGCTATGGAAAAGTCAGGAGACTTCCCTACACATAAATAATCTGGAACTAAGGGCCATTTACAATGCCCTAAGTCAGGCTAGACCCCTGCTTCAACACCGGCCGGTGCTGATCCAGTCAGACAACATCACGGCGGTCGCTCATGTAAATGACAGGGCGGCACAAGAAGCAGGATGGCGATGGCAGAAGCCACAAGGATTCTCCGATGGGCGGAAAATCATGTGTTAGCACTGTCAGCAGTGTTCATTCCCGGAGTGGACAACTGAGAAGCAGACTTTCTCAGAAGACACGACCTCCACCCGGGAGAGTGGGGACTTCATCCAGAAGTCTTCCAAATGATTGTACACCGTTGGGAAAGGCCACAGGTGGACTTGATGGCGTCCCGCCTCAACTAAAAGTTACAAAGATATTGCGCCAGGTCAAGGACCCTCAGGCGATAGCTGTGGACGCTCTGGTAACACCGTGGGTGTACCAGTCGGTGTATGTGTTCCCTTCTCTGCCTCTCTTACCCAGGGTAATGAGAATAATAAGAAGGAGAGGAGTAAGAACTATACTCATTGTTCCGGGTGGGCCAAGAAGAGCTTGGTAACCAGAACTCCAAGAAATGATCTCAGAGGACCCATGGCCTCTGCCGCTCAGACAGGACCTGCTGCAGCAGGGGGCCTGTCTGTTCCAAGACATACCGCGGCTGCGTTGGACGGCATGGCGGTTGAACGCCGGATCCTGAAGGATAAGGGAATTCCGGAGGAAGTTATCCCTACGCTATTTAAAGCTAGGAAAGAAGTGAACGCTAACCATTATCACCGCATATGGCGGAAATATGTTGCGTACTGTGAGGCCAGGAAGGCCCCAAAGGAGAAATTTCAGCTAGGTCGATTTCTGCACTTCCTACAGTCAGAGGTGACTATGGGCCTACAATTGGGTTCCATTAAGGTCCAGATTTCGGCTCTGTCGATTTTCTTCCAAAAAGAACTGGCTTCACTGCCTGAAGTTCAGACTTTTGTCAAGGGAGTGCTGCATATTCAGCCTCCTTTTGTGCCTCCAGTGGCACCGTGGGACCTCAAGGTGGTGTTGGGTTTCCTAAAGTCACATTGGTTTGAGCCACTCAAAACCGTGGATTTAAAATATCTCACGTGGAAAGTGGTCATGCTTTTGGCCTTGGCTTCGGCAAGGCGTGTGTCAAAATTGGCGGCTTTGTCATGTAAAAGCCCCTATTTGATTTACCATATGGATAGGGCAGAATTGAGGACTCGTCCCCAGTTTCTTCCTAAGGTGGTATCAGCTTTTCACTTGAACCAACCTATCGTGGTGCCTGCGGCTACTAGGGACTAGGAGGACTCCAAGTTACTGGACGTAGTCAGGGCCTTGAAAATTTATGTTTCCAGGACGGCTGGAGTCAGGAAGACTGACTCGCTATTTATCCTGTATGCACCAAACAAGATGGGTGCTCCTGCTTCAAAGCAGACTATTGCTCGCTGGATTTGTAGCACAATTCAGCTTGCGCATTCTGTGGCTGGCCTGCCGCAGCCTAAATCTGTAAAAGCCCATTCCACGAGGAAAGTGGGCTCTTCTTGGGCGGCTGCCCGAGGGGTCTCGGCTTTACAACTTTGCCGAGCTGCTACTTGGTCAGGGGCAAACACGTTTGCAAAATTCTACAACTTTGATACCCTGGCTGAGGAGGACCTTGGTTCTCTCATTCGGTGCTGCAGAGTCATCCGCACTCTCCCGCCCGTTTGGGAGCTTTGGTATAATCCCCATGGTCCTTACGGAGTCCCCAGCATCCACTAGGATGTCAGAGAAAATAAGATTTTACTCACCGGTAAATCTATTTCTCGTAGTCCGTAGTGGATGCTGGGCGCCCGTCCCAAGTGCGGACTGTCTGCAATACTTGTATATAGTTATTGTTAACTACAAGGGTTATTGTTGAGCCATCTTTTGAGAGGCTCTGTTGTGTTCATACTGTTAACTGGGTATATTATCACGAGTTATACGGTGTGATTGGTGTGGCTGGTATGAGTCTTACCCGGGATTCAAAATCCTTCCTTATTGTGTCAGCTCTTCCGGGCACAGTATCCTTACTGAAGTCTGGAGGAGGGTCATGGTGGGAGGAGCCAGTGCACACCAGGTAGTCCTAAATCTTTCTTAGCTGTGCCCAATCTCCTGTGGAGCCGCTATTCCCCATGGTCCTTACGGAGTCCCCAGCATCCACTACGGACTACGAGAAATAGATTTACCGGTGAGTAAAATCTTATTTTTTGTGTACCTGTATAAAGCACCAAGTGTCGTGATGTATAGAAACCATACCTGTTTTTAATGTATACCAATAAAAGATTTTTCTGATGTTTTAACTACATAAATTCTTCATTTCTTCCAAGCGTGCCCCAACAAAAAGACCTTTCCTTTTCTTTCCTTGGTGACAGTTACAATTATAACTCTAGGGTGCACCACCAACAGAGTTATCAGACTAACCCCTTTGGAGAATAACGGTATAACGTTGGTTCTTCTTACTATGGTACCTGATATTTAAATAACACTGATTTAGAAAAGTGGGTAAGTGCGGAACCACCCCCCTCTCGCAATATTTCATCACTTGTCTACAGGATGATCATGTTGATGGGGAGGATGAATGTTGACATTTCTTTCCCAATCCCTAGGGGTATATGTTCTCAGACTTGGTCCCCATGCTCAAACAGGGCATGTTTTCCAGGTCTTGTAAGAGAATCACAAGTGAAATAATTGTTGCTCTTTTAAGAAATACGAAAGTGGGTAATGAGTACACCTGTGCACGTTAGGTGGCTTGTTTACGATCCTGAGGACCAAGGGGTAGATGTATTAAAATACATGCTTCGTCCGTTATGTGTAAGGACCTGCTTTACCTCCTGATCGCGGTAGAGATGGCCATCAGTGGGTAAATCCACTGACTATCTAGTACTAAAGTATAGTCAAAATTGGCACTTAGTCAAAATCTCACCGTGTGTATGCACCTATAGAGGGACGTAGAGCAAGCACCTGGGAGAGGAGAGCAAGGGGGGGGGGGCATGCAGCGTTGCATGTGTGTGCGGCCATGGGGCAAAGTGTGTGTGTGTGTGTGTGTGTGTGTGTGTGTGCAGCTATGGGGGCACTGTGTGTGTGTGTGTGTGTGTGTGTGTGTGTGTGTGTGTGTGTGTGTGTGTGTGCAGCTATGGGGGCAGTGTGTGTGTGTGTGTGCAGCTATGGGGACACTGTGTGTGTGTGTGTGTGTGTGTGCGCAGCTATGGGGGCACTGTGTGTGTGTGTGTGTGTGTGTGTGTGTGTGTGTGTGTGTGCAGCTATGGGGGCACTGTGTGTGTGTGTGTGTGTGTGTGTGTGTGTGTCTATGGGGCAGTGTGTGTGTGCAGCTATGAGGGCTCTCAGGCAGTGTGTGCAGCTGTGGGTGTGTGTGTGTGTGTGTGTGTGTGTGTGTGCGTGCGTGTGCGCAGCTATGGGGGTAGTGTGTGTGTGTGTGTGTGTGTGTGTGTGCAGCTATGAGGGCTCCCAGGCAGTGTGTGCAGCTGTGGGGGCTGTGTGTGTGTGTGTGTGTGTGTGTGTGTGTGTGTGTGTGTGTGTGTGTGTGTGTGCGCAGCTATGGGGGTAGTGTGTGTGTGTGTGTGTGTGTGTGTGTGTGTGCGGCTATGGGGCAGTGTGTGTGTGCAGCTATGAGGGCTCTCAGGCAGTGTGTGCAGCTGTGGTGTGTGTGTGTGTGTGTGTGTGTGTGTGTGTGTGTGTGTGTGTGTGTGTGTAGCTATGGGTTAGTGTGTATATGTGCGGCTATGGGTTAGTGTGTGTGTGCAGCTATGGGGGGCAGTGTCTATGTATGTATCTGCAGCTATGGAGACAGTGTGTGTGTGTGTGTGTGTGTGTGTGTGTGTGTGTGTGTGTGTGTGTGGCTATGGGGGCTGTGTATATGTGTGTGCAGGTATGGGGCATAGTTGCCTACCCTCCCTCATTCTGCAAGAGACTCCCTGAAATAGCAGCAATCTCCCTCACTCCCTGAATAGTCCGGCAATCTCCCTGATTATACCTTCTCCCCATTATGTAGCTATTACATTCTTTGGGGGGAAAAGAAATCAGAGATAAATACATTCATATGGGATCATCACTGCCATTCCCCTGCATTGGTTATAATGCACAATGATCCCTATGGCTACATACATTTTAAATAAGGTTTCTCTGACGTCCTAGTGGATGCTGGGCTCTCCGTAAGGACCATGGGGAATAGCGGGCTCCGAAGGAGACTGGGCACTCTAAGAAGAAAATTCGGTCTACAACAGCCATGGATTTGGGGCGAACCTGGTGCTATGGAAAAGGTATATTGACGATATTTTTTTCATTTGGAAAGGCAACTCTGAAAGCCTGGACACTTTTTGTAAATATCTCAACGATAACTGTAAGAACATTCAACTAACTTTTGAGATCAGTCAGACAGCTGTCCATTTTTTGGATTTATCAATATTTATCGAAGATAATTTCATTAATACACGTACATATATAAAACCCACCGATTGCAACTCATATATCCCATCTTCCAGTAACCACCATCCAAATTGGCTTTCTTCAGTCCCGAAAAGCCAATTCCACAGGCTCCGGAAAAATTGTTCTAAATTGAACGACTACAGGGAACAAGGAAAGAGTCTTATAAAACAATTTGAGGGGAAAGGATATACCAGGACAAGACTGGAGGAACCCTATCAAGAATTTGAAGCCACCGACAGAAACATAATGTTAAAATCTAAAGAACAGAAAGAGAGTAAGAAAGATGGAGGAAATAAGATCATGTTCATAACAAAATTTAGCAGCCAATATAAGGAGGTGGAACAAATTATTAAGAAGAACTGGGGACTACTACTCCAAGACCCCATCATAAAGGAACATCTAACGGAAAAACCACGGTTCGTATACCGGAAAGCAGATAATATCAGAAAGAAAGTGGTTAGAAGTGTAGTAGAAGCACCAAAAAAATCTTAGAACTATCCGGTCAAAAGGTTTTTTCAGATGTGGCATGTGTCAAATGTGCAGAAACTGTAAGAGTAAAACCTCCACTATCACCCAATATTCCTCCACAGCAAATAAGAAAAATTTTGAGATTAAGGACTTCATTACTTGCGATAGCAAAAATGTTGTTTATTTAGTCCAATGTACCTGTAACAAACAATATGTGGGAAGGACCACGCGGAAATTAAAAGAAAGGATGAGCGAACATCTTAGAAATATCAAAAAGGGAGTAGAAACCCACGGAATCTCATCTCATTTTAAAAAAGATCACATGTGCAAACCTTCAGAGATCGCTTTATTTTGTGGGATACAATTAGCCCCAAATAATTGGAGGAGCACAGACATTGAGGAGAGATTGGCAAGAACAGAGATGAGGACCATCTTCAATTTAGGAACCTTACAACCAAGAGGCATGAACCTCGACTTTGAAATTAAATGGTTCCTGTAGAATCAGAAAAAATAAAAATACAAAAAGGGATATAATATGTACACTCCTGAAATTCAATATTTCTAATTTTTCCATCACCTAAATGTGTGAGAGACCCTTCCCTTCATCATTTATACAAACTGTAGATTCATCATTTTGATACAATTCTGATATTGTTGTTCCCTTAATGTAGTTACAATTTATCACATATAGGGATACCCTCTATTTTTATACATACTGCTCAATAGGATCAGAGTTATCCTCTAGCGGGACTTTAGCAGTCTATTATTTTTCTGTTATTGTGATTTTTCTGTGATTGTTTTTTATATATATATATCAGTATTTAGATATGATTTTACGTTTTTGTATAGATGCCATGATCTCACTTATTGAAAACGGGCATGTTTTATTAATATCATGTAAAGCCACTTGTCATCTATGACATATTTTTAACTGTGCGATAATAGTGCCATTATATTTATGCTAAGAAAAAAAGATATGTTTATTTCCTAATACCACATAATGGCACAAGCAATTCTCAATAGTGCAATAATATTATTATGTTGTTGTTAGGTGTGCGTTCCATTGTATTAATGAAACGCACAATTAGTGTATAGTTTTTTTCTCAATGAAGCTCCGGCTAAAGGTCTATACGTCACTTCCGGGTGACGTTACTTCCGGCTACCATGCGTTCCACGTAAATCACGGGGGCACATTAACACGTCCTCCATCGATCTGGTCAACGGCCCGCACGTCACTTCCGGGTGACGTGACGTCCGACGGCAGTGCGTGCCACGGACATCTAGTGGAGCGCGGGCCGTACGTCACGTCACTCTCCAGAAGCACTCCTAGGAACACACTAATTGTCAAAATCCCTCGGCGGAAGTGCGTTCCACGAAAGAACCAGTGGAACGCACACCGTTTATTGTTCCCGGCCTTGCATTTCCGGCGGAAGCTGTGCGTTCCAAACCCGGCAGGTGGAACGCACAGCACATTTAGGTTGATTTTAAATAGTTTTTAAGGATTCTAAAATGTCCCATGAATATATAAAGGACGCTTTATATGTAAATGCTAATGTTTATGATGTTTTTATTGTGATTTTATCTGTTATTTCTGATTATGGATTGACCCCTCCTACATCATTAGGACTTCCTGTCTAGGGGTATAAATAGAGGTATAGTTGCCCTCTACACACACCTTGATAAAGACCTCCTGGTCGAAACGCGTTGGTGTGAGGGCTATATACCACCTACGGACCTTCCAGACTACCATGATTTGAGGTGAGGTAATCCGGATTCATCTCACCTTTTTGACTGTGTTAACATCTTCTGGACCGTCCATTAGGATTGTGCCCAATTGATATTTATTGTAATAAAATTTCTTTAATTTACTTCCCACTCGTGACATATGTTTTATTTCACCGAGATTGGAAGTTTTTGTCGGTGGAGGTCCACTTCCTAAGGAGGGAGTGGAAAAAGAAACCGCTACGAGCTTGACATCTCCTTGGAAGACTGTAAGTGGGGTACGCTTGCCCATTCATTTTCTGACTTTTAAGAGGGATCTATCTGAATGTATAACCACGGTTAAAAGATACCTTTACGTGATTATTGAATACACTCTGAGTGTGAGTACGGTACGCTGATTTAATTTTCAGCTAGCAGTGAGGTGAATAAAAATTGACGCCATTGTGATTTATTGATTGGGTCATTCTTCTCCCTGTTTTTTGCACTGTGGTATCACCTTGGGAGGATTTGAAAGGAAAACGAACCCCAATCCATCCAGATAGGAGACGTTTGGACCCATAAAGAAACCTTTATGAGTGGAAACTCTTCCTTCATAGACGTGAGTACGGTACGAACCATTGTGACCAACTACAGAATCTAGAAATATCCTTCGTCCCCGAATTTAGGACATACTACACGATATCTTTTCCTCATTCTTCTTTTTGAGGGACTTTGGACTAACCCAGAGGAAATCCCTACATCCTATGGACAAGATATAAAAAAGATTGGAAGACGACCTCCTCTCTTTTTTTCGAACTGACAGACTGCTGAACGGTTAAGACATCTAAGTGGATTTCATTAAGCTGAGCGCGGTAGAGGTAGTTCTCATTTTGAATTTACTCTAAGAAAGAATTAGGACTACCTGGTGTGCACTGGCTCCTCCCTCTATGCCCCTCCTCCAGACCTCAGTTAGAATCTGTGCCCGGCTCGAGCTGGATGCACACTAGGGGCTCTCCTGAGCTTCTAGAAAAGAAAGTATATTTAGGTTTTTTATTTTCAGTGAGATCTGCTGGCAACAGACTCACTGCTACGAGGGACTTAGGGGAGAGAAGCGAACCTACCTGCTTGCAGCTAGCTTGGGCTTCTAGGCTACTGGACACCATTAGCTCCAGAGGGATCGAACACAGGCCCAGCCTCGGTCGTCCGGTCCCGGAGCCGCGCCGTCGTCCCCCTTGCAGAGCCAGAAGCAAGAAGAACGTCCAGGAAATCGGCGGCTGAAGACTCCGGTCTTCATTAAGGTAGCGCACAGCACTGCAGCTGTGCGCCATTGCTCCCCATGCACACCTCACACTCCGGTCACTGATGGGTGCAGGGCGCTGGGGGGGGGGGGGGGCGCCCTGGGCTGCAATATGATTACCTTACATTGGCAAAAAATACACATAATATAGTCATTAAGACTATATATGTGTAAAATCCCCTGCCATATATCCATAAAAAAAGCGGGAGAAGTCCGCCGTGAAGGGGGCGGGGCTATCTCCCTCAGCACACTGGCGCCATTTCCTCTCACAGCTCCGCTGGAAGGACGCTCCCCAGGCTCTCCCCTGCAGTTTCCAGGCTCAATAGGGTAAAAAAGAGAGGGGGGGCACTAAATTTAGGCGCAAATACTATATATATATATATATATATATATATATATATATATAGCTGCTATAGGGTAAAATCACTCATTATAGTGTACATCCCTGTGATTTATAGCGCTGTGGTGTGTGCTGGCATACTCTCTCTCTGTCTCCCCAAAGGACTTTGTGGGGTCCTGTCCTCAGTCAGAGCATTCCCTGTGTGTGTGCGGAGTGTCGGAACGGCTGTGTCGACATGTTTGATGAGGAGGCTTATGTGGAGGCGGAGCAGGTGCCAATAAATGTGATGTCACCCCCTGCGGGGTCGACACCTGAGTGGATGGATATGTGGAAGGAATTACGTGACAGTGTCAACTCCTTACATAAGAGGTTTGATGACATAGCAGATGTGGGACAGCCGGCTTCTCGTGCCTGCCCAGGCGTCTCAAAAGCCATCAGGGGCTCAAAAACGCCCGCTACCTCAGATGGCAGACACAGATGTCGACACGGATACTGACTCCAGTGTCGACGACGATGAGACTAGTGTACATTCCAATAGGGCCATCCGTTACATGATTACGGCTATAAAAAATGTGTTGCACATTTCTGACATTAACCCTGGTACCACAAAAAAGGGTATTATGTTTGGGGAGAAAAAGCAACCTGTGGTTTTTCCCCCTTCTGAAGAGTTAAATGAAGAGTGTGATGAAGCGTGGGTTTCCCCCGATAAGAAACTGGTAATTTCCAAAAAGTTACTAAGGGCGTACCCTTTCCCGCCAGAGGATAGGATACGTTGGGAGACATCCCCTAGGGTGGATAAAGCGCTCACACGCTTGTCAAAGACGTTGGCACTACCGTCTCCGGATACGGCCGCCCTAAAGGAGCCTGCGGATAGAAAGCAGGAGGCTATCCTGAAGTCTGTATATACACACTCAGGTATTCTACTGAGACCGGCTATTGCTTCAGCATGGATGTGCAGTGCTGCAGCTGCGTGGTCAGATTCCCTGTCTGATAACATTGATACCCTTGACAGGGACACTATATTGCTAACTGTAGAGCATATTAAAGACGTAGTCTTATACATGAGAGATGAGAGATGCACAGAGGGATATTTGCCAACTGGCATCTAGAATAAATGCAATGTCCATTTCTGCCAGGAGAGTATTATGGACTCGGCAGTGGACAGGTGATGCGGATTCTAAAAGGCACATGGAGGTTTTGCCTTACAAGGGTGAGGAATTGTTTGGGGATGGTCTCTCGGACCTCGTTTCCACAACGACAGCTGGGAAGTCGACATTTTTACCCCATGTTCCCTCACAGCCAAAGAAAGCACCGTATTATCAGGTACAGTCCTTTCGGCCCCAGAAAGGCAAGCGGGTTAAAGGCGCGTCCTTTCTGCCCAGAGGCAGAGGTAGGGGGAAAAAGCTGCACCAAACAGCAAGTTCCCAGGAACAAAAGTCCTCTCCCGCTTCCTCTAAGTCCACCGCATGACGCTGGGGCTCCATAGGTGGAGCCAGGTGCGGTGGGGGCCCGTCTCCGGAACTTCAGCGACCAGTGGGTTCGCTCACGGGTGGATCCCTGGATTCTACAAGTGGTATCTCAGGGGTACAAGCTGGAATTCGAGACGTCTCCCCCTCGCCGTTTCCTCAAATCAGCCTTGCCAACTACTCCCCCAGACAGGGAGGCGGTGCTGGAGGCGATTCACAAGCTGTACTCCCAGCAGGTGATAACCAAAGTACCCCTCCTTCAACAGGGACGGGGTTACTATTCCACAATGTTTGTGGTACCGAAACCGGACGGTTCGGTGAGACCCATTTTAAATTTGAAATCCTTGAACACTTATATAAGAAGGTTCAAGTTCAAAATGGAATCGCTCAGGGCGGTTATTGCAAGCCTGGACGAAGGGGATTACATGGTATCACTGGACATCAAGGATGCTTACCTGCATGTCCCCATTTACCCTCCTCACCAGGAGTACCTCAGATTTGTGGTACAGGACTGTCATTACCAATTCCAGACGTTGCCGTTTGGTCTGTCCACGGCACCGAGGGTATTTACCAAGGTAATGGCCGAAATGATGATACTCCTTCGAAAAAAGGGAGTTATATTTATCCCGTACTTGGACGATCTACTTATAAAGGCGAGGTCCAGGGAACAGTTGATGATCGGAGTAGCACTAGCTCGGGAAGTGCTACAACAGCACGGCTGGATCCTGAATATTCCAAAGTCGCAGCTGGTTCCTACAACACGTCTACTGTTCCTGGGGATGGTTCTGGACACAGAACAGAAAAAGGTGTTTCTCCCGGAGGAGAAGACCAAGGAGTTGTCATCTCTAGTCAGAGACCTCCTAAAACCAAAACAGGTGTCGGTGCACCACTGCACGCGAGTCCTGGGAAAGATGGTAGCTTCTTACGAAGCAATTCCATTCGGAAGGTTCCATGCAAGGATCTTTCAGTGGGATCTGTTGGACAAGTGATCCGGATCGCATCTTCAGATGCATCGGCTGATAACCCTGTCTCCAAGGACCAGGGTGTCGCTGTTGTGGTGGCTGCAGAGTGCTCATCTTCTAGAGGGCCGCAGATTCGGCATACAGGACTGGGTCCTGGTGACCACGGATGCCAGCCTTCGAGGTTGGGGGGCAGTCACACAGGGAAGAAACTTCCAAGGACTATGGACGAGTCAGGAGACTTCCCTACACATAAATATTCTGGAACTAAGGGCCATTTACAATGCCCTAAGTCTGGCAAGACCCCTGCTTCAACACCAGCCGGTGCTGATCCAGTCAGACAACATCACGGCGGTCGCCCATGTAAACCGTCAGGGCGGCACAAGAAGCAGGATGGCGATGGCAGAAGCCACAAGGATTCTCCGATGGGCGGAAAATCATGTGTTAGCACTGTCAGCAGTGTTCATTCCGGGAGTGGACAACTGGGAAGCAGACTTCCTCAGCAGGCACGACCTCCACCCGGGAGAGTGGGGACTTCATCCAGAAGTCTTCCAAATGATTGTACACCGTTGGGAAAGGCCACAGGTGGACATGTCGGCGTCCTGCCTCAACAAAAAGCTAAAAAGATATTGCGCCAGGTCAAGGGACCCTCAGGCGATAGCTGTGGACGCTCTAGTGACACCGTGGGTGTACCAGTCGGTTTATGTGTTCCCTCCTCTGCCTCTCATACCCAAGGTACTGAGAATAATAAGAAGGAGAGGAGTAAGAACTATACTTGTGGTTCCGGATTGGCCAAGAAGAGCTTGGTACCCAGAACTTCAAGAAATTATCTCATAGGACCCATGGCCTCTGCCGCTCAGACAGGACCTGCTGCAGCAGGGGCCCTGTCTGTTCCAAGAATTACCACGGCTGCGTTTGACGGCATGGCGGTTGAACACCGGATCCTAAAAGAAAAGGGCATTCCGGAGGAAGTCATTCCTACGCTGATTAAAGCTAGGAAAGATGTGACCGTAAGACATTATCACCGCATATGGCGAAAATATGTTGCTTGGTGTGAGGCCAGGAAGGCCCCAACGGAGGAATTTCAGCTCGGTCGATTTCTGCACTTCCTACAGTCAGGAGTGACTATGGGCCTAAAATTGGGTTCCATTAAGGTCCGGATCTCAGCTCTGTCGCTTTTCTTCCAAAAATAACTGGCTTCACTGCCTGAAGTTCAGACTTTTGTTAAAGGAGTGCTGCATATTCAGCCCTCTTTTGTGCCTCCAGTGGCACCGTGGGATCTCAACGTGGTGTTGGATTTCCTAAAGTCGCATTGGTTTGAGCCACTTAAAACCGTGGAGCTAAAATACCTCACGTGGAAAGTGGTCATGCTGTTGGCCTTGGCGTCGGCCAGGCGTGTATCAAGGACGGCTGGAGCCAGGAAAACTGACTCGCTGTTTATCCTGTATGCACCCAACAAGCTGGGTGCTCCTGCTTCTAAGCAGACTATTGCTCGCTGGATCTGTAGCACGATTCAACTTGCACATTCTGCGGCTGGACTGCCGCATCCTAAATCTGTAAAAGCCCATTCCACGAGGAAAGTGGGCTCTTCTTGGGCGGCTGCCCGAGGGGTCTCGGCTTTACAACTTTGCCGAGCTGCTACTTGGTCGGGTTCAAACACATTTGCAAAATTCTACAAGTTTGATACCCTGGCTGAGGAGGACCTTGAGTTTGCTTATTCGGTGCTGCAGAGTCATCCGCACTCTCCCGCCCGTTTGGGAGCTTTGGTATAATCCCCATGGTCCTTACGGAGTTCCCAGCATCCACTAGGACGTCAGAGAAAATAAGAATTTACTCACCGGTAATTCTATTTCTCGTAGTCCGTAGTGGATGCTGGGCGCCCATCCCAAGTGCGGATTGTCTGCAATACTTGTATATAGTTATTGCCTAACTAAAGGGTTATTGTTCTGAGCCATCTGTTCGTGAGGCTCAGTTGTTGTTCATACTGTTAACTGGATATAGTATCACGAGTTGTACGGTGTGATTGGTGTGGCTGGTATGAGTCTTACCCGGGATTCCAAATCCCTTCCTTATTGTGTCAGCTCTTCCGGGCACAGTTTCCCTAACTGAGATCTGGAGGAGGGGCATAGAGGGAGGAGCCAGTGCACACCAGGTAGTCCTAATTCTTTCTTAGAGTGCCCAGTCTCCTTCGGAGCCCGCTATTCCCCATGGTCCTTACGGAGTGCCCAGCATCCACTATGGACTACGAGAAATAGAATTACTGGTGAGTAAATTCTTATTTTCTTGTGGCCACTTACAGTATATGGAATCTCTTGTAAAGCACAATACGCAAACAAATCCTGCAAAATATCAGTGTCTTTTCTTCAACAAGTAGATATTACTAAGTTTGGGCCTCATTTACATTTGGATGTAAGTAATTTTCATAACACGCCTCTCCAATGCAGCGGTACGCGCCCACGTTGATAGGTGTTACTTTCACAATCTCCCTGAAAAACTTTTTCAAAAGTAGGCAACTATGGGTATGGGGTAGTGTGTGTGTGTTCGGCTATGAGGGCAGTATGTGTGCGGCTATGGGGGCTGTGTGTATGTATGTGTGTGTGTGTGCAGGTATGGGGTAGTGTGTGTGTGTGCGGCTATGAAGGCAGTGTGCGCGGCTATGGGGGCTGTGTGTATGTGTGTGTGCAGATATGGGGCAGTGTGTGTGTGCGGCTATAGGGGTAGTGTATGTGTGTGTGCAGCAATGGGGGCAGTGTGTGTGTGTGTGTGTGTGTTGCCTCCCGTGAAGCCACGCCCCCTTTTCGGTGTGTGTGTGTGTGTGTGTGTGTGTGTGGCTATGAGGCAGTATGTGTGTGAAATTGCATGCAATTGTGTGAGGGGGGCCCCAAACTGATGTATCTTGCTTAGGGCCCCATGAAGTCTAAATCCAGCTCTGGTTTGAGAACCACTGCCCTGGGGAGATTGTTTTCTGCTCCATTGTAACTGATACATGTGGAATGAGAAAAAACTAATGGGTCAATCTAGGGCTGTGTAGCAACTGGCACTGTGCTGTCAAAGTCAGAAAAATATCACTATGCACACTGCCATATTTGCACCTCATACAGGTCCGCGCTGCGCATGCGTGCGCTCTCCCGTGCGTGCGCATACTCGCTGTTGCGGGCACCCGCAGGCGCACGGTATGTGCATTTACGGTAGAGTTTATGTGTTCGTAGCGTGCGACTCAATCGTTACATATTTTCACTATATAACGTATTTTGTAGATCATGGTCCCTTTGATAGATTCTGAAAGTTTAGTTAATGTAGCATGTTCATGGACAGAGAGATCCCTCTTTGTCTGATACAAAGGGTCAGACAGGGATTATACAGTGGTGTTTAGTATCCATCGGAAGAGTATTTAATTAGCAATATTCCGGTGTTGGTTTGAAGCGAATTAATCGCTCGTGCGAATAGTTATGGACATAAGAAGTTTATGTCCATTTACTATTATTTGCACTTACTTATCCATGCGGCGGGAAACCTAGTTTCCCACCCACCTGAGCAGTTGGAAATTGTCACAGCCCACCTGTATGAATCAACCTATGACCTTCTGTTATAATGCGAAGACGAATTCCTGTGTCCAATGAACAATGAGATTGTAGGGACCATTGAATTGTATTGTGTGTGGGGCATAAATAGACAAGCCGATCATATCCAGCTCACTCTCTTCAACGGTTCTCATTGCTGATAATCGGGAGCTGGATATCGAGGCGCATGCGATCGTTCCCCTTTGTGCGTAAGTTTTTCTCCGCAATCATATTGTTTTTCTTGTTATTGTGAGCCATATCTCTCTCTCTCTCTCTCTCTCTCTCTCTCTCTCTCTCACTCTTCTCCTCTTTCTCTCTCGTAATCCCTTAAACGTAATAGTATTGTATTGTATTTCCTGTGTAGTTATCTGGTTAGTTAGTCTATGTTATATTGTAGTGTATAACTTGTACTGTATTATTCTTTTTGCAAGTATAACATTCATATAAGGCGTTAGACCCTAAGCCCAGTAGTCGTGTATTTTTTATAGTGTTAAGTATTCTCAGAGCGTCGGTGACGCTCGAACAGCTTTTAAGTTAATTAGGTTACATCGTGTTGCATCTACACCCTATCTCTACTCTAAGGTTTTACTGCATATTACATTGTTTATGGTTTAGATATAAAGGTTTAACATTGTGAGCGTCTGCGCCGCTGGTGATCTCCTCGTGGTCCCGAGCGTCCGCTACGCTATAGCGAACCATTACGTTAGTCGACAGCCAATAGCGTGCCTGCCTGTGATCTCTTGGCCGTGAGCGAACGTGACGCTTGAGCGTCTCGACCACGGCTAAGCGATTGTTACGCAACGTGCGTACCCTTACGGTACTCCATACGTCAATAGCGTACAGTGTTCTTAGACCTCTTAAAGGGTTTTAAATAAGATAAATATTTAGCTTTATCAATTGGCGGCTCGTCCTGTCCTTCACATATCTCTGCTAGGTAATTTCAGCAGACATTATCCATCAGCAAAGGGCGGGAGATCATATTCTTCGCAGTGCTGACGGGATAAGCGTCTGCTTCGCTTAGTAAAGGGTGCTGAGGGAATCCGGAACCGGAGGTAAGAACAACACGCTAGTGTCTTTTAAAACTGTTTATTTCTGTCTTGCGTACGCACGCACATATCTGCATTTCTTTTTCATTCGTGTATTTTCATATCACTCTCCTGTTTTCCATTTTATAATTGATAAACGTGCTAAAAGAGATTTGTCGCTATTTCATAGTTAAAGTGTAAAAGTAATATATTAAGGGATAAATTGTAAAGCGCACACGCAACTCTACCTAAAGGTACAAGGAGAGATTGGTGTGGTGCTCGGTAGATGATCGAGGATCATCTACATTGATAAACGTGTTAGTTGTGTTGCGGTGGACATTGGCTTTGTGTACACGTGTCTCTAACAAAGGGCTGAGACTCGCGTACGCAAAGGCCGACGCACGCAGCGTAAATTACGCAACGGAGCGTCTGAGTACGCCCACGTAACTCAGGTCACACGATAGTGTTGATTTTTAACAGGCGATAAATAGCGCAACAGGCGATAAATAGCGCAACAGGCGATAAATAGCGCAAAACGCGATAAATAGCGCAAATCTATTTTAATATCCGAAATTTAAATTAACAGATCCTTCTCCAAATTTACAACACATCTGGTCTAAAGAAAAAATTTCTGCGCAGAAATAGAAATAGAAACAAAAGTGTACATGTGATGAATGAGTGTTTTGTATATATAAGTTTATACAATTTTCAAGGTTGAACCACAAGAAGTCGAGTTCTCGCAGAGGTACATGCATGTAAGTGCCGTACATGGTGGCTAGGGAGGCATCCCTTGTTAAATATAAAATTTGAGCAGTAGAGTATAGCAGACCAGGAGGTCATACTGTAGCACAGACCAGGAGGTCCAGAACAGACCAGGAGGTCCAGGTACAGCAGACAAAGAAGTCCGCTATAGATAGAGATAAGTAGCACAACCCATGGGGGTTGGTGCAGAACCCATATAGGCCAATAAAGCTCTGGCTGAAGGAATTCGCAGCCGAAATTTTCGATTCCACTGGTTGCTCTGCACATAAGATTAGTTGCTTATGTGCTGAACGATTGTACCGCACGTAATTGTGTGCATTAGTTAGTCTGACCAGTACCATTTGTGTACGAACCCGGTCATAAACACTATTTGTACATTTTAACGTGATTTGTGTAATTTTTTATTTTCTGAAGGGAAGTTCGCTGGTCACTCAGGAATTATCCAACAACCAACAGTTACTGGAAAGGGTTAATGCTCTGCGGATCACACTCACATGTTCCAGTAAACGAAGGTTCATAGGGGCCCTGGGTCGAGTACGCCAGCGCTAAGGCAGTGTGTAGGTCGTATTGGTCGGCGTGGGCGAGTGAGTGGGGTACTCGGTAAACCGCCACCGTCAGCCTATCGTGAGCAATTTGGTTTTTGTAAGGGTTCGCTGAAGACCCTGATTTAAGGTCAGAGGTGGTGAAAGCAACACCTGCAAGTTATGGGGGCCAGTTGTTCAGGTAGGGGGCGATAAACCTCGGTTCGGGTTGATTCAGTGAACCGACCAGTCGGGTCGGCAAGGTACGTAATGTGTGAAAAATATGGTTCACACACAGAGGTTTTATGTGATGAATGGGAAAGAATGACAATGCATGACGGGGAGAAATTCCCAAGAGTAGGTAGCTTCAGCCCAGAAGTGTTAATGAATTTAAGGAGGAGGATATGTCTCATTAAATCAACAAAGAGACAAATCCAACATTATGATTATTTGCAGTTATGGCAACAGGAGGGTGAAATACAGAGAGGATTGGCTCTGGTGGCGGGATCTAATCCTATCAAGAAATTGATAGCCACGGCCCCGCCGCCACCATACATTGCAGGAGAGAAATTGGTTGCGGAGAATGACGCACTAAGGTGTGACAAACAAACACTTAGCAACTGTGTAAATGTTAAAGATAATGTTAACCAATTAACCAATGCAAGTATTAACCCGTGCAAGTTGTACCCTGTTTTGAACTTTCCCCAGGAGTTTGATCAAGAGGACGAATCGGCAACAATATCAGCGCTCTCTCTAGCAGCCACCATAGCAGAGACAACAGTAGGCACAGCTCCACCCCCGAGATTAGTAACAAAGGCCCCTAGTGGAGGGATAGGTGAGGTCGTATCAACGGGTAAGTACGGCACCATACACTATGCTGAAACTGTTTCACCACAGGCTGTAGAACCTACACAGAATGATGTTGTTAGACTTAATCCTGTTAGGGTAATAGCAGTGCCAAATGGGAAAACGGACACTTCAGGAGTCACTCCTGTTAGGAACATTGCCATGTACAGCCCGTTTTCCCGAATGGAATTAAGGACCATAGTGTCTGAATTCCCTGACCCCAGAAAAGATTTAGTTGCTAGCCAAAAATACATCAGAGACCTAGGAAACACTTTAGAGCCCAATAACAAAGATTGGCAGATATTGCTGAGGGCATGTTTACCCTCCAATGTCGACGCAGCTCAATTTTTAGCTGACTGTGGATTAGATCAGGATGTACCTCTTACAGATGTGTACAACAAAGATAATGTAAAAAGAATAAGTTTACAGTTAAAGGAGTATTTCCCAGCTGTAGTTAAATGGAACAAGATATTCTCCATTAAACAAAAGGAGTCAGAAACAGCTGCAGAATATTTTCACAGGGCATTATTAGAGATGGCAAAATACACAGGCATAGAGGACATCAAAACAAACATAAACCATCGAGAAGTAGCAGTATCTGTACTAATGGATGGTTTAAAAGAGACATTAAAAACAAGGGTGCAGACCACGCAACCATGTTGGCGAGGTCTGTCGGTGGCTACTTTGAGAGAGGCTGCTATTGATCACGACCGGAATATCACCAAACACAGGGAACAACAAGGTGATAAATTAATGGCCGTAAGTATACAGGCCCTGACCACAAGGCAGCCTTTGTATAATTCACCAAACCCTGTGGGTAAGTCAAATGTGGTTACTTGTTATTCTTGTCATAGACAGGGACACATGGCACGAGATTGTAGAGTGAGAAATTCACAAAACTCATACCAACCCCCTAGACAACGGCACGACACACGACATTGGGAGCAGAGTCCGCAGAAACGGAGTTATGAGCCACATGCAGGGGAAACAAAAAGATACCCCCCGAACAGAGACTGGCAAGCCTCTGGTAGTTCCCATTTAACCCCTTCACAAGTAGTTGCTGCCAGCGGGATTCAGGGAGGTCACCATACCCAATAGGGGTGTGGCCATACCTGTAATCTGCAGCCAGTAAAATTGATTGCAAGTCTTGAAAGTGAACCCGAAATTGCAATTGATGTAGCTGGTAAAACATTAAACTTTCTTGTAGATACGGGGGCGGCCAAATCAGTGATAAATTCGACAGTGGGCATGAGAACCACTGGTAAGACAATTCCAGCCATGGGAGTAATGGGAGTAGTCCAGCATTACCCTGTTAGCAAACCAGCCGAGATTACAATAGGGCCTTTACATACCAAGCACTCCTTTTTGCTGGCTGCATCGGCACCGACTAATCTCCTGGGAAGAGACTTATTGTGTAAAATGGGGTGCGTCATTTATTGTACTCCTGAAGGTGTATTCTTGGACATACCTGAGAATCACGCTCAGGAAGTGCGAGACATGTTAGACTCCCCATCAAAATTAATGTCACATACCATTATGACAAATAGGACTCCATCCCAAATAGAAGAAATGACATCCCAGATACCAGAGTCACTTTGGACTAAAGATGGACAGGACACTGGATTAATGGCAAACGTAGCTCCGGTAGTTGTACAAGTAAAAGATGGTAGGATAGCTCCAAAAATCCCACAGTACCCTCTGAAGCCAGAGATGGAGTTAGGAGTGTATCCCGTAATAGAGCGCTTGCTACAACAGGGCATTCTGGTAAGAACATCCAGCACTGCCAATAGTCCCATCTTCCCTGTGAAAAAGAGTGGGGGGAGGGGTTACCGGCTAGTGCAGGATCTAAGGGGGATTAACAAAATAGTTGAGAGTCAGTTCCCCGTAGTGCCAAATCCAGCTGTCATCCTAATGCAAATCCCTCCCACTGCGAAATTTTTCACTGTTATTGACCTCTGCTCCGCTTTCTTTTCGGTACCTCTGCACCCTGACAGCCAATATTTGTTTGCATTTACATACAGAGGAGTCCAATACACATGGACTCGATTACCACAAGGTTTCATAGATAGTCCAAGTATATTTTCTCAGGCTTTGCATGATTGTTTACAGTCTTTCCAACCAGGGAGTGGATCAATATTGATACAGTACGTGGATGATTTACTACTGTGTTCAGATTCATTGGAAGCATCCCTGAAGGATACGAAACAGCTCCTGTTTCATCTTTCAGACACAGGACACAAGGTTTCCAAAGACAAGTTACAATTATGCCAAACTAAAGTAAAATATTTGGGACACTGTCTAACACAAGGACTGAGACACCTGACCGCTGATAGAATTCAAGCAATTAGAGACATGACTCTGCCACAAACCCAGCAACAGATCAGAACGTTTTTAGGAATGTGTGGGTATTGCCGTAACTGGATCCCAGGATTTTCCATTCTGGCATTACCTTTGCATGAGATGGTCTCCTCAAACAAACCTGATCGGATTTCGCACACAGACGAGTCCGAAATGGCATTTGAAAGACTTAAACAGTGCCTAACGCAGGCACCAGCATTAGGTATGCCAGACTATGGGAAACCCTTTGAGCTGTACGGAACAGAAAGTGCTGGTTGCGCGGCAGGCGTCCTAACCCAAAAGCACGGTGATGCCAGCAGGCCAGTAGCATACTACAGCGCTCAGCTAGACACGGTAGCGCGATCCCTCCCCACATGCTTGCGAAGCGTTGCTGCGATAGCATTGCTAGTAACGAAAAGCGAAGATGTAGTGCTAGGTCACAACCTCACAATTCATACACCACATGCAGTGTCAGCCTTGCTAAATTCTGCCCAAACCAGGCACGTCTCATCAGCGCGGTTTACAAGATGGGAATTGGCACTAATGGCCCCCGTAAACATCACCATAAGGAGATGCAGTACATTAAATCCTGCAACATATCTCCCAGGTGTGCCTGGACAGACACAAAGGGTGGAGGATGAGAGTGGTGGGGAAGGAGGATTTAATACAAAGGAGGACACACATGATTGTATGGAATATTTGACCCAAAATTTTACCGCAAGGCCTGACATCAGTGACAGCCCACTGGAAGATGTAGATCTAACTTTCTACACGGACGGTAGTTGTCACAGACAGTCAGACTCGGGAGACTTGTGTACTGGATACGCAGTCGTAGACGACCAAGGCACCATAGAAGCTGAACCGCTAGGCCCACCTCACTCAGCCCAGGTTGCTGAACTGGTCGCCCTAACCAGAGCATGTGAATTGGCTAAGGGCAAATCAGCCAATATCTACACCGATTCTAGATACGCATTCGGGGTAGTCCATGATTTCGGAGCCCTATGGCGCCTCAGAAATTTCATGACGGCAGCTGGTACACCGGTAGCGCATGCAGCTCACATTAAAAGGCTTCTAACAGCGATACAGGAACCCGACAGAGTGGCTGTTATCAAGTGTAAAGCACACACATATAGCCAGGACCCAGTATCACTTGGTAACAGCCGAGCAGACGAAGCTGCTAAGTTAGCAGCTGGTACCCCCAGACAGACAGACACCACACAATTGATGGTATTTAATACCATCAACACACAGAAGTTGTGTGAAATGCAAAATTTGTGTTCCACACAGGAAAAGGCAGTCTGGAAGGCAAAGGGATATGGCCAGGAGTCCTCAGGACTCTGGACGGATGGACAAGGTAAACCAGTGGCCCCCAGAGCATATCTTCCATGTTTAGCTGAGGCAGCTCACGGGCTGACTCATCTGGGCAAGGAGGGAATGTGCAAGTTGGTAAGAGCATATTGGTGCGCCCCAGGATTTTCATCCCATGCAGGTAAGAGAGCAATGTCATGCCTTACCTGCCTGAGAAAGAATATCGGAAAGGCAATACCAACAGAACCATCTCATATCCCACCTACAGGCGGTCCTTTTCAGGTAATACAGATTGACTTTATTCAATTACCCCCTTGTCGAAATTTGAAATATGTACTTGTTTGTATAGATGTATTCTCAAATTGGGTCGAAGCATTTCCTGCGGCCACAAATACCGCTATGTTTACTGCTAAGAAAATTGTATGTAGATATGGTATCCCTAGAATAATCGAAAGTGACAGGGGTACCCATTTTACAGGTGATGTCTTTCAAGGAATGTGTAAGTTGATGGGAATTGATAGCAAGCTGCACACTCCATACCGTCCACAGGCGAGTGCGAAGGTGGAAAGAGTGAACAGCACTATTAAAAATAAACTGAGCAAAGTTATGGCAGAGACAGGATTGACATGGCCAGAAGCTTTACCCATTGTACTGTACAGCATCAGAACCACTCCCAGGTCCCCTCTTAATCTGTCTCCCTTTGAAATTTTGTTTGGTCGACAACCGCATGTTATGATTAACCCTCAGGATGATTTGAAGTGTAACAATGAAGTGACTGTAAAGTACCTGGTTAACATGAGTAAACAGCTAAGGAATCAAAATGATAATTTGAAGTTGGTGATTCCTGATTTACCAGATAGTAATTGTCATGACATTGAACCTGGGGATTATGTAATGATACGGAATTTTCTACGCTCAGGTTGCCTTATTGACAGATGGGAAGGACCATACCAAGTCTTATTGACTAGCACTACAGCATTGAAGGTTGCCGAGAGAGAGACTTGGGTTCATTCGTCCCACTGTAAGAAGGTTGCTGATCCAGAGAGGTCCCGTGATAAGGAACAGACGGTAGAGGAAGTTGTATCACTGGAGTGTCTGTTCCAAGAGGACTGAGGCGGCACCTGAGCATTGAAAATCATAAGATCAAAAGCAGTTGTCGATTCCCTGTTCCCTTTTATTGTTTTTCTCCACTTCCCATCCCCTCTCCCTCAATTATTCTCTCTCCCCCTTCTCATTTTTCTCCGTTTCCTCCTATAAGATGGACTTGCCCCAAGAGACTGTGACCCGGATTTTCCTGTTGACCATGATGTTGACCAGAGCAGTCTGTTCCGGCGAGAGTACCATGGAGGTCGAGAGAGGTTCTGGAATGGGTTCTGATGACAAAGATGAAGGCGTAGTTTTCCAAGAACAACTTAATCAACAAGTAAAGGCGAGTATCAGAAAACGATCCGATAGCATTGACAATAGAAGGAATTGTGAAGGATTGTTAGCTGAAGAGAACTGTATCTGTAGGCTCTGTGACAACGTAGTTGAGGATGGGTGCATTAAGAAATGCCAATCCAGTTTTAATATCCACATGGACCGGCATCCATTGAGTGACTATCACTCCTTAGTGGGTAATGTGTTAAATCAAACAGATTGTTGGGTATGCTCTCAAGTACCTCAAGGTCATAGCAAATCAGGACTAGTACCATTTCCTTTAACGGTAGGGGAGGTACTTGAGCTAAAGGGTGGGAGACCGGTGGACAGGAGGTTTAATATCTCCAGTCCTCCTAGTTTGAAGCTCCACCAATATCATGTGGATAGATCCCTAATATGTTTTAACATTTCCAATCCCCGAAAACCGTGAAATTGGGAAGTGTCATGGAGTAACCAAACCATGACCTTTTCGCATAGAGCAGATAGAATGCCAACAGATACAGAACTTATACGCCACATAGCTGGTAGTGGAAAATATTTCCGATATAGGTATATCCTAGGAAGTAGGATTACGAAAGTTGGAGAGGTATCACCAGGATACTGTGCACATATCGTGCAAGCTGATACGTGTACTAGACAGATGGGAGAATTAGGGTTAGGAGATTTCACATGGAAGATGTGTTATATGGTTATGTCCTACTCCGTCCCATATGTTCTCCCCGATGATGCATATTTCATATGCGGGAGAAAGGCGTATAAGTGGCTTGCCCCAAACTCTGAAGGATTGTGTTATATTGGAAAAGTACTGCCTGAGGTAATGACTGTATCACATGCCAAAATGAAAGATATACACCGTGTTGCCCAAGCTCCTTATACTCATACTCATTACGAGCACGTAGTTAAACGGCACCTGATAGAAAGAACAGAGCATCCGGCCTCTGACATGATCCATGAATCCACCGGGATTCAGTTTCTAATCGCGTTAGATTTCACTCGCACCGCCAGAGGAGTGTTGAATTATAAATACATATCTGCGCTTGCAAATTTGTTAGATAATATCACTGAAATGTATGATGACACGTTTAGGTATACTGGAAGAGAACTTCAAGCTTATAAAACAGAACTGGTACAGCATAGAATGGTTCTCAATTACCTCACAGCAGTGACAGGTGGATATTGTGTCACACTGGCAACGCAGTACGGCGTGAAATGTTGCACATATATTACGAATAGCACCGAGGATCCGGTCGAGGTCATAGACCAAAAGATGGACGATATTCTCCAACTGAAATGGGAATTTCGCAGGAGACACAATCTCACTCTTGCTGCTGTAGGTAATGAGCTGACTGGTTGGGTGTCATGGTTGAACCCGCGAAATTGGTTCTCTGGTTTAGGAGAATGGGCTCAAGGAGTCATAATGGATGTTGGGAAGTTTCTTCTATGTATCTTAGGTGTTGTCATATCCATTGGCTTGATATTTAGATGCGGTCAGGCTTTAATGAAGTGCAAACGTAGTACCAGGGTAATGAGTCTAAGGAGTGAGGAAATTGTAATTCCAATGGATTTGATTTATGACCCAACGGTAGAAACAATGATGCGATGAAAATGCGATTATACGGTCCGTTTCTTTCACCTGTTTTTCCGTTTTCTCCAAGGTAAAAAGACCCACTTGGACAAGAAATTTGATGATCCTGTATACAGACAACTGATGGATTAAAGAAGAAGTTTTGACAACCTTATACACAGATATTTGATGAACTATGCCATAGACCCCCAGTTTCCCTAGAAATTTTAAAATTACGCTAGCCCAACACTTTTGTAAGTCTATGGACATTGACAAAGCTTTTGCTCGCACCTTTTGGGCAAAAGCACAAAGAAGACTGCATTCAACAGACACCGAACAAGACTTCAACCGACAAATGTTCATTAACCTGACATAGAATACCACTGCATTTACCATAAGTGTTCTTTATCTTCATTTCTACAACCCTCAGGTAATGACACACATAGTCGATAGGGAATACAGGCACAGGTATCAGCAATCACATACCTCCCCCATTCATGTATCATCAACTAAAATGTGCTCCCCCATTCTGTTGCAACCAAAATCCGAAAAGAGCTCGGTAAAGTTTGACAGCCCTTCCACAGACCCGTACCGCGGGATAAGAAGGAATTCAAATGTATACTTCGCAATACCTCGAAGCTTGATTTACAACACGTACGGCACGATGATACATGACCCCCCAAACATGGATTCATACACACATGCTTCTGCTATCTCACTAGGTCATACCCTTTTCCTACCTTCTCCTCTCCTCCCCTACCCAACCATAGAAATGTATTAACCCCTGACATATATTTTTCTCTTTTTGAAATGTTTTAGAAGGTGGCAGTTATTGTTGACTGCCAAAGGGTGGACTGTCAAAGTCAGAAAAATATCACTATGCACACTGCCATATTTGCACCTCATACAGGTCCGCGCTGCGCATGCGTGCGCTCTCCCGTGCGTGCGCATACTCGCTGTTGCGGGCACCCGCAGGCGCACGGTATGTGCATTTACGGTAGAGTTTATGTGTTCGTAGCGTGCGACTCAATCGTTACATATTTTCACTATATAACGTATTTTGTAGATCATGGTCCCTTTGATAGATTCTGAAAGTTTAGTTAATGTAGCATGTTCATGGACAGAGAGATCCCTCTTTGTCTGATACAAAGGGTCAGACAGGGATTATACAGTGGTGTTTAGTATCCATCGGAAGAGTATTTAATTAGCAATATTCCGGTGTTGGTTTGAAGCGAATTAATCGCTCGTGCGAATAGTTATGGACATAAGAAGTTTATGTCCATTTACTATTATTTGCACTTACTTATCCATGCGGCGGGAAACCTAGTTTCCCACCCACCTGAGCAGTTGGAAATTGTCACAGCCCACCTGTATGAATCAACCTATGACCTTTTATTATAATGCGAAGACGAATTCCTGTGTCCAATGAACAATGAGATTGTAGGGACCATTGAATTGTATTGTGTGTGGGGCATAAATAGACAAGCCGATCATATCCAGCTCACTCTCTTCAACGGTTCTCATTGCTGATAATCGGGAGCTGGATATCGAGGCGCATGCGATCGTTCCCCTTTGTGCATAAGTTTTTCTCCGCAATCATATTGTTTTTCTTGTTATTGTGAGCCATATCTCTCTCTCTCTCTCTCTCTCTCTTCTCCTCTTTCTCTCTCGTAATCCCTTAAACGTAATAGTATTGTATTGTATTTCCTGTGTAGTTATCTGGTTAGTTAGTCTATGTTATATTGTAGTGTATAACTTGTACTGTATTATTCTTTTTGCAAGTATAACATTCATATAAGGCGTTAGACCCTAAGCCCAGTAGTCGTGTATTTCTTATAGTGTTAAGTATTCTCAGAGCGTCGGTGACGCTCGAACAGCTTTTAAGTTAATTAGGTTACATCGTGTTGCATCTACACCCTATCTCTACTCTAAGGTTTTACTGCATATTACATTGTTTATGGTTTAGATATAAAGGTTTAACATTGTGAGCGTCTGCGCCGCTGGTGATCTCCTCGTGGTCCCGAGCGTCCGCTACGCTATAGCGAACCATTACGTTAGTCGACAGCCAATAGCGTGCCTGCCTGTGATCTCTTGGCCGTGAGCGAACGTGACGCTTGAGCGTCTCGACCACGGCTAAGCGATTGTTACGCAACGTGCGTACCCTTACGGTACTCCATACGTCAATAGCGTACAGTGTTCTTAGACCTCTTAAAGGGTTTTAAATAAGATAAATATTTAGCTTTATCAGTGCATTTACAGTAACATCTCCTATTATATTAATAGCCCTGATCTGTCACTCTGTGACTGTGTGGATACCCCTGGGCATGGCTAGAAGCTCTCATTGGGTTAGCAGCAGGTCTATCACACCCAGTCCACAGCTGATTGGGTGAGAAATGCCCTCCCATGCAGGTTACATCCAATGGGAGGCTCTTCCCTTTGGCTGCTGTGTGTTCCAAGAGTATGATTAACAATGGGCCTGATTTAGCTCCAGCTCCACGCCCCAAAATAGGCCCACTGCATCTGCAAGCACCATACCCACCAACAATTTACACCTAAAAATCGCTACAAATTCGAAAAGGTGGCGTGGCCACATCCCTTTTCCTAGACTTACAGTGGAGGTTTGGAGAGCCAAAAATCAGTACAGACCATAAAAAATAAAAAAAAGGTACTGTACCTGCCAAAAATGTACTGCTGGAGGGTATGCCACTGCATCTGCAGCAAGCCTCTGTGCTGTAGACAGGGGGGGGGAATCGTAATACTGCAGTGTCCTATGTCCTGCTGCCAGTCTACCTGCCCCCTCCGGCATAATTTTGTATGGACACTACTTCTTACTTGCCCGGAGAGGAAACGCTGCAGGAGTCTTCGGGGTGGGGGTGGGGGGGTTGGTGACATCACCAAGCCCCGCCCCCACATCGGCAAATGCCGCGATTTGTGGGTCCGCCGGAAGGGGGCGGGGATAAAATGACGCAATTTGCGTTATTTTAACCCCTTCCTCACCCGATGGACCCGCGAAAACGGGAGATTATCTCTCCATCCTGCCCGCATCACTAGGGTGCGAGCAGGATGCGGGAGACCTGCCTACTCTTCCGGGACTGCGGGGGGCTACCCCAAAAAACGATAGCCTCCCGCAGCTTCCGGGAGAGTAGGTAAGTATGCACTACTTGCTCTATTTCAGTGCATGTGATGCATTTTAACCAGTGTTTTAAGAGGCTTTAAAGGCACATCTGAAACACCTCCGGCTTTGTAGGGTAAGGAGGGCTGCATCCTGCTGGTTGCTTTATACCAAGTGACATTATTAACACTGTCATTCCCAGGATGTTCAGTGTAGCTGCCCCTGTCCTGCTGTCATAAACCACCACAAAATTCCAAAGGTCATCCTAGGTATTTATATGCAGATCTGCCAGCCATATAATCTGCCACCATATAGGAGGCCAGGACTATACCTGAGAACACCTACAGGTTTTATTGGACCTTTCTCTGCATAATAGCGTGCTAGGTTAATATTTATTTCTGATCAGTTATTTATATAGCACCCGCATATTGTGTTACACTTGGGAATTATAACGAGATTTATGGTAAGAACTTACCGTTGTTAAATCTCATTCTGCGGGGTACACTGGGCTCCACAAGGAATAACATTGGGGTGTACTGTAGAGTAGGATCTTGATCCGAGGCACCAACAGGCTCAAAGCTTTTGACTGTTCCCAAGATGCACAGCGCCGCCTCCTCTATAACCCCGCCTCCATGCCAGTGAGCTCAGTTTAGTTAACCAGCCCAATGCAGTAGCAGGTACCAGAGACGACAACCGCTCGTAGCCAATTACACCACACACTCACCGCAGGAGAGGGTGTTAGCGGCTATGCCAATACCAACCCAAAAAAGCTAAGTGCGTCAGGGTGGGCGCCTTGTGGAGCCCAGTGTACCTCGCAGAAAGAGATTTAACAACGGTAAGTTCTTACCATAAATCTCAATTTCTGCTGCGGGGTACACTGGGCTCTACAAGGAATAACATCGGGGATGTCCTAAAGCAGTTCCTTATGGGAGGGGATGCACTGTTGCGGGCACAAGAACCCGGCGTCCAAAGGAAGCATCCTGGGAAGCGGCAGTATCAAAGGCATAGAACCTAATAAACGTGTTCCTCGAGGACCACGTAGCCGCCTTGCACAATTGTTCAAGGGTCGCACCACGGTGGGCCGCCCAAGAAGGTCCAACCGACCGAGTAGAATGGGCTTTTATGGTAGCAGGAACCAGACGACCAGCCTGTACATAAGCATGTGCAATCACCATTCTAATCCATCTGGCCAATGTCTGCTTAGAAGCAGGCCAGCCACGTTTGTGAAAACCAAACACAAAAAGAGAATCAGATTTCCGAATAGAGGAAGTTCTCCACATAGATACAGAGAGCCCGTACCACATCCAAAGACCGCTCTTTGGAAGACAACTCAGGAGAATTAAAGGCCGGAACCACAATCTCCTGGTTAAGGTGGAAAGAAGACACCACCTTGGGTAAATAACCAGGGCATGTCCGAAGAACCGCCCGGTCACGGTGAAAAATCAAATAGGGGGACTTATAGGATAAGGCACCCAAGTCCGAGACCCTTCTAGGTGAAGCAATAGCCAGCAAAAACAACACCTTAAGGGAAAGTCACGTAAGGTCAGGTAAGAGGCTCAAACGGAGACTCCTGTAAAGCCTCCAAATCCACCGACAGATCCAATCAGCCACAGGTGGCACATAAGGAGGCTGAATCCTCAGCACACCCTGAGTGAATGTACAAGCTGTTACTGCGTCCGTTTTGACCAGAAGTATCCTTTGGTTGAGATCCTGGTCGGTGGATTTGGATGCCAGAAAAACCCTGGAGATACTTCCTTTTGTCACGATCCGGGTATCTGGACGCCATTTCTTACCCATCAGATGCCTCCTAAGGCTGGCTCAGCGCTCCAGGACCGGATCCCATCTGTTATCCTAATGTTCACATTCCTGCATCCTCTCCTGTCTCTCTGAGACGCTGTCACAGTAACGCCTTATTACATCTGGCATGGCGTCTCCCGCGGCCTCCGCCGCCGTCCCTGAGCTTCTGCATGCAGAGTGTCAGAGTGGCGATTACGTCAGCCGCGGCCTCCGCTGTGTCCGCGGTTGGATGTGCACTTGTCAGCCTGGCGTCTCCTGTCTCCAGTGGCCGGCGCCGCCATTACTGTTTTCATTACCACATGGATTACAAACCAAACTTCCCTCCAAGTGTCTGCATGGGCGCAGCCATCTTGGATTCTGTCAGCTGATCATTTCCTCCAATCTGTTGTCAGTATTGTTAATCTGCATAATTGCCTAGCCAATCCCTTCCTTGCTGCAGGTATAAATACACTGTGCCTGAGCAAGGAAGGCGTCAGTGCTTTGGTTGTCAAACCTAGTTCCTGTTTGTCTCTCTCCTGTGATTGTCTTCCAGGTTCCAGCTCCTGTCTCAAGACTTCCACCATAGAGACCCGCACCAGCATTCCACCTGCGGTGTAGCCTGACTCTCCAATCCATTGTGGATTCATTTGTTTCCAGCTACAACATTACCTGCTTCCAGCTCAGCTTCCAGCAGAGTACAGCTTCCCTTAAAGGGCCGGTGTCCTTTCTACACTTTACCACTCTCCACCGGTATTATTATTTCTCCGCTCTCAAGTTCTACATTTCAGTTCATATTTCATCGCTCCCAAGTTCATTTATTATTTAACTGGTTCCAGCCAGTATCCACTCCGTGCTAACAACAGTCTGGTTCCAGCCAGTATCCACAGCAGCTGTTTTACCTTCAGCAACCCAGCTTTTCCTGGAACACCAGCTGGCACAATCCTGGGTTATCTCCATTGCTACAGTCGGGCCTGGTAAGGACTTTCCATCTAGAAGATCATAAGAACTATCTCACACTACCAGTGCCCTGTGGCTCCTGCCATCCTGTAGTACCCAGGAACTGTATTTATTATTTGCTGACTTTTACGTTTTCTTTTACTGCTGCTGTGTTGCGGAGTTGTCATAATAAACATCATTGACTTTTATCCAAGTTGTCGTGGTCACGCCTTCGGGCAGTTATTATTCATGTTACTTACATGTCCAGGGGTCTGATACAACCTCCCAGGTTCCGGTACATCTCAGCCCCTACAACTGAGGCTGCCTCCCGTCAGCTCAGGCCCTCAGTTGTGACAGTAAGCACTGACCTAATGAATCCAGCCGGAGACCAGGATCAAGCGGCCAGGCCGATGCAAGAACTGGCAGCCCGACTAGAACATCAGGAGGCTGCACAGGGCCACATCATCCGCTGTCTCCAGGATCTCTCTACTCGGCTGGATGGGATTCAGACAACTCTCCGTGGATCAGGCGCATCTGGTGCGTCAACCACAGTGACTCCAGCTATAACCCCACCCACCTTACCCATTTCTGCTCCACGTCTTCATCTTCCAACGCCAGCAAAATTTGACGGATCTCCAAGATTCTGCAGGGGATTTCTCAACCAGTGTGAGATTCAGTTTGAGCTACAACCTGGCAATTTTCCCAGTGACCGTACAAAAATTGCCTACATCATCTCTCTTCTCAGTGGCTCTGCCCTTGACTGGGCATCACCGTTATGGGAGAGGTCCGACACCCTGCTATCTTCTTACACTGCATTCGTGTCAACATTCAGGCGCATCTTCGACGAGCCAGGCCGGGTAACCTCAGCTTCATCCGAGATTCTCCGTTTACGCCAGGGGTCACGTACTGTAGGACAATATCTGATACAGTTCCAGATCCTGGCATCCGAACTGGCATGGAACGACGAGGCCCTGTATGCTGCATTCTGGCATGGCTTATCTGAGCTTATTAAAGATGAGTTAGCTACCAGAGACTTACCTTCTAAGTTAGATGAGCTAATCTCACTCTGCACGAAAGTTGATTTACGTTTCAGAGAGAGAGCAACTGAGCGTGGAAGATCATCTGCTCCAAAATCTTCTGCTCCTCCTCCTCGTCAACTGTCACCATCTAAAGATGAGCCCATGCAAATTGGCCGTTCCCGTTTAACTCCTGCTGAGCGCCGAAGACGTCTCTCTGAGTCTCTTTGTCTTTACTGTGCAGCTCCGTCTCACACCATCAATGCCTGTCCCGAACGTCCGGGAAAACTCCAAACCCTAGCTCGCCCAGGAGAGGGCCGGCTAGGAGTAATGATCTCCTCTCCATCTCCTCATGATTGTAATCTCCCAGTCTCGCTTCAAGTTGCTCAACGTTATCGGAACGTCATTGCTCTCCTTGATTCCGGAGCAGCTGGGAACTTTATTACTGAAGCCTATGTTAAACGGTGGTCCCTACCCACCGAGAGACTTCCTTCCTCCTTTTCCTTAACTGCCGCGGATGGCAGTAAAATTTTTGATACTGTTATTGCTCTAAGGACTCTACCAGTTCGTCTGAGAGTGGGAGTTCTTCATTCCGAACTTATTTCACTTTTAGTGATTCCAAGAGCCACACATCCTGTGGTCCTGGGCCTTCCATGGCTCCGTCTTCACAATCCTACAATTGATTGGACGACTACGCAAATCCTGGCATGGGGTTCCTCCTGTGCAGAGACATGTTTGTTTAAAGTATTGCCTGTCTGTTCTTCCTCCCCCAGGTCGTCTGATGTTCCACCTCCTCCATATCAAGATTTCACGGATGTGTTCAGTAAAGCTTCTGCTGATATCCTTCCTCCTCATAGAGAATGGGACTGCCCGATTGATCTCGTTCCAGGGAAGGTTCCACCTCGAGGCCGAACTTATCCGTTGTCTCTGCCTGAGACGCATTCTATGGAGGAATACATTAAAGAGAATCTAGCAAAGGGGTTCATTCGACCTTCTTCTTCCCCAGCCGGCGCAGGCTTCTTTTTTGTAAAAAAGAAAGATGGTGGTCTGCGGCCGTGCATCGACTACAGAGGTTTGAACGACATTACCATCAAGAACCGTTATCCTTTACCCCTGATTACTGAGCTCTTTGACAGAGTTAGCGGAGCTACCATCTTTACAAAGCTGGACTTGCGAGGTGCATACAATCTCATCCGGATCCGTGAGGGTGACGAGTGGAAGACCGCCTTTAACACCCGTGACGGACATTATGAGTACCTCGTCATGCCCTTCGGATTGAGCAATGCTCCAGCTGTCTTCCAGCATTTTGTCAATGAGATTTTCAGAGACATTCTATACCGTCATGTCGTGGTCTATCTAGACGATATCCTCATTTTTGCCAACGATTTAGAGGAACATCGTTTTTGGGTTAAAGAGGTTCTGTCCCGTCTCCGTGTCAATCATCTCTATTGCAAATTAGAAAAATGCGTCTTTGAAGTCAAGTCCATTCCGTTTCTAGGGTACATTGTGTCCGGTTCCGGACTAGAGATGGATCCTGAGAAACTACAAGCAATTCAGAATTGGCCGGTACCCTTAACCCTCAAAGGGGTCCAGAGGTTCTTAGGGTTCGCCAATTATTACCGAAAGTTTATACGAGACTTTTCCACCATTGTGGCGCCTATTACTGCTTTCACCAAGAAGGGTGCTAACCCGTCCAAGTGGTCTGAAGAAGCCATGCAAGCTTTTCATCTTTTAAAACAGAGGTTCATCTCTGCGCCTGTCCTGAAACAGCCTGACATCGACTCTCCTTTCATCCTAGAGGTGGATGCCTCCTCCGTTGGAGTAGGAGCGGTGTTATCTCAGAGGGCTAAAGATGGCCATTTACATCCTTGCAGTTTCTTCTCCCGGAAGTTCTCCCCAGCTGAGCGCAACTATGCCATTGGCGACCAGGAGTTGCTAGCCATCAAGCTCGCTCTAGAAGAGTGGAGGTATCTGTTGGAGGGAGCTTCTCATTTAATCACCATACTTACAGACCACAAGAACCTTTTATACCTGAAGGGCGCACAATGTCTCAACCCTCGTCAGGCCAGATGGGCACTTTTCTTTTCCAGGTTCGACTTTAAACTCCAGTTCTGTCCGGGCTCTCAGAATCGCAAGGCCGATGCCCTTTCCCGCTCATGGGAGCAAGAAAATGAGTCAGAGTCTTCAGACAAGCATCCTATTATAAATCCGTTGGCATTCTCCACGGTAGGGATGGACTCTACGCCCCCATCAGGGAAAAGTTTTGTGAAGCCGATGCTAAGGAAGAAGCTCATGCATTGGGCCCATGCTTCCCGTTTTGCCGGACATACAGGTATCCAAAAAACCCTGGAGTTTATCTCTAGGTCCTATTGGTGGCCAACTCTGAAAAAGGACGTCTTGGAGTTTATTGCATCTTGCCCAAAGTGTGCCCAACATAAAGTATCCCGCCAGTCGCCTGCGGGGCAACTGGTTCCACTATCCGTTCCCCGTCGACCATGGACCCACTTGTCGATGGATTTCATTACAGACTTACCCATGTGCAACAAGTTCAATACCATCTGGGTGGTAGTTGACCGGTTCACCAAGATGGCACACTTCATTCCTCTCACCGGTCTTCCGTCAGCTTCCAAGTTGGCTCAAGTATTTATACAAGAGATCTTCCGACTCCACGGTCTTCCTGAAGAAATTATCTCAGATCGAGGAGTTCAATTCACAGCCAAATTCTGGCGAAGTTTATGTCAAGTCCTCCAAGTCAAGCTAAAGTTTTCCACGGCTTACCATCCTCAGACCAATGGTCAAACCGAGAGGGTGAATCAGGACTTGGAGGCCTTCCTCCGCATCTATGTGTCCTCCTCTCAAGATGACTGGGTTCAATTACTTCCCTGGGCCGAGTTCTGTCATAACAACCACTATCATTCTTCATCTGCTTCAACACCATTCTTCACTAACTTTGGATTCCACCCTAAAGTTCCTGAGTTCCAACCGCTTCCAGCAACTTCTGTTCCCGCAGTGGATATCACCTTGCATCAGTTTGCCAATATCTGGAAGAGCGTACGATCAGCTCTGCTCAAGGCATCGTTCAGGTACAAGAAGTTTGCGGATAAGAAGCGTCGAGCAGTTCCTGCTCTCAAGGTGGGTGATCGGGTATGGTTATCCACGAAGAATTTGAGGTTAAGAGTTCCCAGTATGAAGTTTGCACCTCGCTATATCGGTCCTTTCAAGATTGAACAAGTCATCAATCCTATTGCTTACAGACTCCAGTTGCCTCCCTTCTTAAAAATACCCAGGACATTCCATGTTTCCCTGTTGAAACCGCTGATCTTGAATCGGTTTCATTCCTCACTTCCTCCAACTCCGAAAGTCCAAACTCAACGAGGCGTTGAGTATGAAGTGGCCAAGATCCTGGACTCACGTCACCGTTACGGTCAACTACAATATCTTATTGACTGGAAGGGTTATGGTCCTGAGGAACGTTCATGGACCAATGCTTCTGATGTCCATGCTCCTGCCTTGGTCCGGAGATTCCATTCCAAGTTTCCTCAAAAGCCAAAGAAGTGTCCTGGGGCCACTCCTAAAGGGGGGGGTGCTGTCACGATCCGGGTATCTGGACGCCATTTCTTACCCATCAGATGCCTCCTAAGGCTGGCTCAGCGCTCCAGGACCGGATCCCATCTGTTATCCTAATGTTCACATTCCTGCATCCTCTCCTGTCTCTCTGAGACGCTGTCACAGTAACGCCTTATTACATCTGGCATGGCGTCTCCCGCGGCCTCCGCCGCCGTCCCTGAGCTTCTGCATGCAGAGTGTCAGAGTGGCGATTACGTCAGCCGCGGCCTCCGCTGTGTCCGCGTGGTTGGATATGCACTTGTCAGCCTGGCGTCTCCTGTCTCCAGTGGCCGGCGCCGCCATTACTGTTTTCATTACCACATGGATTACAAACCAAACTTCCCTCCAAGTGTCTGCATGGGTGCAGCCATCTTGGATTCTGTCAGCTGATCATTTCCTCCAATCTGTTGTCAGTATTGTTAATCTGCATAATTGCCTAGCCAATCCCTTCCTTGCTGCAGGTATAAATACACTGTGCCTGAGCAAGGAAGGCGTCAGTGCTTTGGTTGTCAAACCTAGTTCCTGTTTGTCTCTCTCCTGTGATTGTCTTCCAGGTTCCAGCTCCTGTCTCAAGACTTCCACCATAGAGACCCGCACCAGCATTCCACCTGCGGTGTAGCCTGACTCTCCAATCCATTGTGGATTCATTTGTTTCCAGCTACAACATTACCTGCTTCCAGCTCAGCTTCCAGCAGAGTACAGCTTCCCTTAAAGGGCCGGTGTCCTTTCTACACTTTACCACTCTCCACCGGTATTATTATTTCTCCGCTCTCAAGTTCTACATTTCAGTTCATATTTCATCGCTCCCAAGTTCATTTATTATTTAACTGGTTCCAGCCAGTATCCACTCCGTGCTAACAACAGTCTGGTTCCAGCCAGTATCCACAGCAGCTGTTTTACCTTCAGCAACCCAGCTTTTCCTGGAACACCAGCTGGCACAATCCTGGGTTATCTCCATTGCTACAGTCGGGCCTGGTAAGGACTTTCCATCTAGAAGATCATAAGAACTATCTCACACTACCAGTGCCCTGTGGCTCCTGCCATCCTGTAGTACCCAGGAACTGTATTTATTATTTGCTGACTTTTACGTTTTCTTTTACTGCTGCTGTGTTGCGGAGGTGTCATAATAAACATCATTGACTTTTATCCAAGTTGTCGTGGTCACGCCTTCGGGCAGTTATTATTCATGTTACTTACATGTCCAGGGGTCTGATACAACCTCCCAGGTTCCGGTACATCTCAGCCCCTACAACTGAGGCTGCCTCCCGTCAGCTCAGGCCCTCAGTTGTGACACCTTTCAAGGGAGACATTCTCTTTGGAGAAGACCTCAATAAGATTGTTGCTGACCTGGCTACTGCTAAAACAGCCTGCCTGCCTAGTACGGCTCCTTCCGCGCAGAAGGCTAAAAGTACTTTCCCTTGGCCCTTTCGTACTCCAGGTAAAGCAAAAGGTCTGGCGTACCCAAAGCAAGCCCGTACTTCCAGGCCTGCCAAGCCCAGACCGAAGCGTGCTTGGGCCGCCCGTCAGCCAGCTTCAAAAACTGATAAGCCGGCCGCATGATGGGGTGGGCCTCCCTCTGGGGGTTCATAGGCCACGAGCACCCCGGCATCGGAGGCCGCCTCCCCAGCATCGGAGGCCGCCTCTTTAAGGTACAGAGAAGCCGTGGCAATATACGAGAGACATTGTCGAGCATGCTCAGAAATATCAGAAGGCAGTTCCGCCTCGAGTGCCTGAGCCCACGCCTCAACAGCTTCAGCAGTCCAAGTCGCTGCAATAGTTGGCCTATGAACAGCCCCAGACAGGGTATAAATCGCTTTTCTTTTACTTACTTCATGGCAGCCATACGATAGGTTAACGACCCATTCCCCTAGCATAGACAGGAGGTTCTTTCTTCTAATACATGCCCACTTTGGCTATATGAGTGCGCCCCTCCCCCTATTCCCTGTCTTTTTTTCCTGTCTCCTAGTAGTTTAGACAGAAGTAGGTTTATTTTTGTAGTGCAGCGGTGCCGCTGTTTTGGGCTGCTAAATTAGTTTATAGGCCCTTTTTTATAGTGAATATGGCAATTCGGAGTACTTACAGGCCTGTGGTATTCAGTTAAGTGAGCAGCGTCAGTGCCGGAAGCTCACTATGGTGACGCGGCTTCTGGGGGTCGGCTGGCTTGTCCGGGAAGCCGCGCGTTACAGATCCTCCGAAAGCCGGGCAGGAAGTGAGCGACGTCAGGGCCGTATGCTCATGGGGGTGAAGCAGCTTCCGGATGTTACATGGAAGGCTGCGTGTCACTCCCTTACTGTGGCCGGGCGGAAGTGAGTGGCGTCATGGCCGGGGGCTCACAGCGGCAGCGCGGCTCCCATGGATGGTCCTGGTAGTCAGCGCGGCGCCGGTCTGCGCATGTGCGGGGACCAGAGAAGGTAGTGAGCGGCGTCAGTGCCAAGAAAAGCTCACATGAGTTCATCACATCTCAGTTTCAAGTGATTGCTCAGCTGGAGTTTCAGAAAAGTGATTGCTCAGCTGGAGTCAGTGGCTGCCTGTGTAAAGCAAGGTGGAAGTGCATGTCAGCAGTTTGCAGCATGGATGAGCCTGTGTCCCATAAGTCACGTGATAAGGTCCAGCCGAGGTAAGTCCTCATAGAGGACTACTTATGTATATTCTTGCTTTTAGATAGTTAGGTGATTAGGTATTTTTTTTTCTTTTCTTTGAATATATTCTCTGCAGTGTGTCTCAGCCAGCTAAAAAGAAATTACGCAAGAAAAAGAATGTGGCCAGAAAATGTCCGCCATGTGATCAGTTCTTTTCTGGGAATCAGGAGGATGCTATATGTAGTAATTACATGGAGGAAACTGCGCCCAGTGTACCAGTGAAAGCTTCTGATTAGCTCACTGAACTGATGGCGTGGATGAAAAAATCCTTTGTTACCAAGGAAGAATTTATGCACGGGCCTAAACGGTCTAGGTCGCAGACTAGTCTAGATTTTGATGAAGAGTCACAAAATTTATCACTGCAGGATGATTGGGATAAGGATTCCAGTGTAGAATCTGGACAGGTTCAGGATGATGACAGGTCATTTAATACCGAGTTGGTGGATGTCATGCTTAAAAACATCTACAAGACAATGAAATATAAGGAATCTGTTCAGGAAGGTGAACAAGATCCTTTATTTGAGGATAGGACAAAGAAAACGAGGTCCTTTCCTGTGCACAAGGTGGTGAAGGACATCATTTGTAAGGAATGGCTGCAGCTGGATAAAAGGGTTGGCAGTTTTAAGAGAATTTACCATATGTATCCAATTGTGGATGAGGAGTTCCTTACATGGTGTGGTGTTCCTAAAGTTGATGCGCCGGTGGCGGAGGTAACAACTGGAACCACGATACCCCTTGAAGATGGCGCAGTGTTGAAAGATTCTATAGATAAAAGGATGGAAAATGCTCTGAAAAGGTTGCATATTTCTACATCTGTGTCCTTAAAATCTGGTGTTGCCATAGCCTCTGTGTCCAGAGCCTTGAGGTTATGGTGTTCTACGATGCAGATAGATGTAGAAGATGATGCTTCTAGAAATTGTCTTTCAAAAAATTTGAGTATTATACAGAGAGCAGTGGAGTATATCTGTGAGGCGTCGCTTGATGTTCTGGAATTTTCCACAAAATCAATTACCTCAGGTATTGTAGCCAGGAGAGCGCTGTGGTTGCGATCTTGGGCAGCGGATGCACATTCTAAAAATAGGTTAGTTACGCTTCCTTATGAGGGATCATTGTTGTTCGGAAACAAGCTTGGAGACTATGATTCAGAGGATGTCAGGTGGAATGTCAGTAAGATTGCCACAGGATAAGCGTGGCAGGTATCCAGCTTTGTCTTCAAGGCAGCAATTTAGGCAAGCAAGATCGTACAGGCCTGGCCATCCTTATGCAGATCGATTCGGACGTCAGTATGAAGACAGATATAATTCAGGTGTGACACATCAGTCCTTTCGTAGAGGATATAGAAGAAGTGGTCAGAGGCAATGACTGTGTATGTCCCCTTACATCAACACTGGTAGGGGGCAGAATCTCAGAATTCACTGCCCAGTGGCAGGCAAATATTTCCAACAGATGGGTTCTGGATATTGTTTCAGAAGGATACCGTCTCGAGTTCACAGCAATTCCAAAAAGGGACAAATTTGTTAAGTCAAGAACACCATCTTTAGTTCAAGAGTTGGCTGCCTTAGAAGAAAGTCTCCAATCACTATGCTCCTCAAAAGCGGTGGAGGAGGTTCCAGTCGTAGAGAGAAAGAGAGGATTCTATTCTCATCTTTTCCTAGTGAAGAAGTCCTCAGGTGGCTTCAGAACAATTCTAGATATGAGGGATCTCAATCAAAGAATACAGAAAATTAAATTTCATATGGAGACGCTAAAGTCAGTCCTATTGGGAATAAGGAAGGGAGATTTTTTGGCGTCAATAGATCTCAAGGATGCATATTTCCATATTCCAATCAGGAGAGAAGACAGAAAGTTCCTAAGGTTCTGCATAGGAGGAAGGCACTTCCAGTTCACGTGTCTGCCGTTCGGCCTCACGTCATCGTGGAGGGTGTTTACAAAGGTATTGGTAACCCTGATAGCCTGCGTCAGAGAAAAAGGGATAACTATTTGGGCATACCTTGACGATCTTTTTTTAGCGGCGAGTTCAAGAGAAGACGTACAGCAAATGTTAGATCAAGCCTTGGCCTTTCTGCAAATTCATGGTTGGCTAGTGAATTGGAGCAAGAGTCGTTTGGAGCCGACACAAGTTCTTCAATTTCTGGGTGTCCTTAGAGATACGCGGCAGTATGTGGTCATGCTTTCAGGAGGACAGGCATACGAAGATACAGGAGCTGATCCACTCTGTTCAAAGACAGGACAAAGTTCCTTTTCACATAGCATTGCATCTATTAGGGATGATGTCTTCCACGATAGGCATTGTGCAGTGGGCAAGGTGGAGAATGAGAGTGTTGCAATGGGACACCCTGAAATATTCAAGGAGCAAAACTCCTTTGCATCATCGAATAAGATTAACAAAGGAGGCCAAAGATTCACTGTCCTGGTGGAAGACCAGTCAAACTTACGAGTAAGGGGTGTCACTGATGGAGTCCCAGTATGTAGTTTTAACTACGGACGCAAGTCTAAACAGGTTGGGGTGCTCATCTGCAGAGGCAAAGTTGTCAAGGAGAATGGTCCCCGACAGAGGCAGGTTATTCATCAAATCAGCGCGAGATGAGAGCGGTGTGGTTGGCCATATGCGAATTCCGGGATCAACTTGTAGGGAAACATCTAAGAGTCTTCTCGGACAACGTGGCAGTAGTGGCTTATTTGAATCACCAAGGTGGGACAAGGAGTCAAGCAATCATGTTGGAAGTATCGTACATCATGCAGTGGGCACAAAAACACATGAAGTCCCTGACTGCTCTACATGTTCCAGGCGTAGACAACGTGTTGGCAGATTATCTAGGTCAAAATCAAGTTCAGTCCGGAGAGTGGAAGTTAAATACTCAAGTATTCAAAAGTATAGTAGACAGGTTCGGGCAACCCGATATAGATCTCATGGCTACCGACCTCAACACAAAGCTGCCTCGATTCTTCTCGAGGTATTACATTCCAACGTCAGAAGAAGTGGATGCCCTGTCTCTAACGTGGGAGTTCAGACTGGGGTATATCTTTCCTCCTTTTCCTCTCATAGCCAGAACACTGAAGAAGATCAGAGAAGAGAGAGCGGAAGTAATTGTAGTAGTCCCCTATTGGCCAAGAAGGACTTGGTTTCCAACAGTACAGAGGATGTCGGTGGAAAAAATGTGGAGGTTACCGGTAGTCCGGAGGCTGTTGCATCAAGGCCCTCTAGAATACCCAAACCCGCAGAGTTTTCAGCTTATGGCTTGGAAATTGAACGGAGTTTACTAAAAAGCAAGGGTCTGTCCGAATCGGTTGTTCAGTTGCTTTTAAAGGCCAGGAAGAAGGTCTCTTCAGACGCTTATTATAGAATATGGAGAGCTTTTATTGTCTGGTCGGAAGATAAGTTTGATGTGTTGAAAGCTGAAACCGCACAAGTTATGCAGTTTCTTCATGACGGATTTGTCAAGGGTTTGGCAGTTTCAACTCTCAAGGTGCATATATCGGCTCCGAGTGTTCTGTTGGACAGAAAATTATTTCAGGATGAGTTAATTAAGAAGTTCTGTCAAGCCGTGAAAAGAATAAGACCAAGGTCGATAGTGCCGCCCTGGGATCTAAATTTAATTTTAAATGCTTTGACGCAGCATCCGTTCGAGCAGTTACAAGAGGTTGGTGTGAAGTTTCTCATTTGGAAGGTAGTTTTCCTTATGGCCGTTACTTCAGCAAGGAGAGTTGGAGAATTGCAAGCGTTGTGGGCAGAAGAGCCATATCTAAGAATATTATCTGATAAGGTTGTGTTGAGAACAAACCCGTCTTTCCTGCTAAAAGTCGTGTCAGCCTTTCATATCAATCAGGAAATCATCTTACCAGCTTTTTTCCCTCAACCAAAGAATAATGAGAAATGCAGGTTGTATACTTTAGATCTGGTTAGGGCAATAACCATTTATCTGCACAGAGTAAAATCCTTCAGGAAAGAGAAGAGCTTATTCCTAGTATCTGTTGGGTCGCGCAAAGGGAGTATGCCGACAAAGCAAACCATTGTGAGATGGATAAGAGAGCTGATCCCGTTCGTATATCAAGAAGATGGTCGTGAAGTTCCGGAGAATATCAAGGCACACTCGACTAGGGCAGTATCTGTCTCATGGGCTAGGAATGCGCAGGTGGCGATTGAAGACATATGTGCAGCAGCTACATGGTCATCTGTACACACCTTCTCTAGGCATTATGCTTTGGATATTGTTAAAGCTCACTTTGGTAACCAGGTCCTACAACAGGCCTTGGTCTAATTAAATATTAAGCATCAAATGTTTTGTTTTGTGTGAGTCCCTCCTGTAATTCAGCTTTGGTATATCCCATCGTATGGCTGCCATGAAGTAAGTAAAAGAAAGCAGCGAATTATACTTACGATAATTCCATTTCTTTGAAGTACTTCATGGCAGCCCATGAATTACCCACCCTGTGGGAATGTTTTTTCTTCTAGACATAACGGAGACACTCAAAAGACAGGGAATAGGGGGAGGGGTGCACTCATATAGCCAAAGTGGGCATGTATTAGAAGAAAGAACCTCCTGTCTATGCTAGGGGAATGGGTCGTTAACCCATCGTATGGCTGCCATGAAGTACTTCAAAGAAATGGAATTATCGTCAGTATAATTTGCTGCTTTAAACAGCCCTCCACCCGATGATCCGTCGGTTCCTTCAGAGAGGTGACAGTAGTTACTGGCAGGGCAGAGGAAATAGCCATACACGCCACATGAGAATCTACAGGTGGAGGGGGATCCCAATTTTTACACACCTCCGCAGAGAGAGGATAGCGAGCCAACAGTCTCTTATTCGGTGTAAACTTTGTTCCCCCTGGATTTTCCCAGGATTTCTGACGTATGTCAATCAGGTGTTTAGAGTAGGGTAGAACCTGCTTAACCACCTTCTTACGCTAAAATCTTTCATGTTTCTTGGAGACCATTTCAGGCTCAGAATCATCAGCCACCTGAAGAATGAGCCGTATCGCCTCAATCAAATCAGAGACATCCACGGACGATTTCCCCTCCCCATCTGAAACATCAGCGTCAGTGTCCGAGGGGTCAGTATAAGCACCGTCCTTCTCAGAGGACGTGTCAGTTAAGGCCGCGGATCGGGAGGAGGTAATGGCCCTTTTAGAAGACAACTTCGACATGGATCGGTTCAAATGCTGTAACTGAGTGCAAAGCTGATCTGCCCATGGCGGGTTCACAGCGGGGACCATAATCTGTGATAGTAGCACAGGTGGTCCCACAGGGGGCGTTAATTTAGTTACCAGCGTATTTAACAATGTGGAAAATGTAGCCAAAGGTGGATCCTCTGTTGCCCTGAGTGCTACCGACCCACTGAGGGGCAGGGAAGCCCCTGAACCTCAACTCAGCTGCTAAATTATCCTCCATGCCGTCAGTGGCCTCACTACCACGCAGTGTGGGAGAGGCCCCAACGTCGTTGCCACGTGTAGCAGACATAACAATGCGCACAGTAATGGGCAACCCGGTACAAAAAGATATTTATTATTTTGTAGCTGCACTATACCTAGTAAGAACTCTCAGAGAAACTGCTGAAGCTGGCACAGACCGAGTGTTCAATAGGAATAGAACATATGGTGACTATTATTCACAAGTAAAAAATACTCCAGTAGCATATCTTGTGAAACAAACCTATATTATCAGAGAAAACCTGAAACACTTGGCCCCCACAGGTATAGTAATATAGGAATAGCACGCTGATACCCCTTTCACATCGCACAAATAACCCGGTATCGATACGGCATATTGCCGTGTCGACACGGGTCAGTGTGCGATGTGAAAGCACTTTTGGCGAATTAGCGTGTCGCCTGACCCGGTAATTCATCCCGGTATAAAAGAAGGATTATACCCGGGTTGAATACCGGGTCAGGCGCAGTGTGAATGGGAGCCGCGTCGATGCGACACGGTTCCCATTCACAGCATAGGGAGAGGCGGCGCAGGAGAGGAGCTCATCTCCCAGCGCCGCCTCCGCCCCTGCTGCTGCTGCTGTCCCCCCCTCCCCCCGCTGCTATGGCAACCGACCCGGTATATTGCCAGGTCGGAAAGCTATCAAAGGAGACCAAATGCCGGATCCCACCCGGTAAGGACACGTTTCTCTTACCGGGTGGGAACCGGCATTTGCGATGTGAAAGCGGTATAAGTGAAATACCCGGCAATGAGGCAACCACGCAGCAGCTACATGCACACACACTTATATATAGTCACAAGTGTACCATGCAGAAATGATGTACCATAAACTGCACTGGACTAGCAATACAAAGTAATACTCAGTATGCCTTTATGTGATAACAATAGATATAACAGATGCAGTAAACACTGGCTATATATCACAGGGTGTTTGTACCACACAACCCTGACAGTATGCACTATTTCTTAACAAACACAGTCGCAGTGACAGGTAGAATACTCAAGTAGCCTGTAGGAAGCACAGCACTGGCAGTCAGACGGTTCCACAGAGGAGGATTTGCCCCAGCAGTCCTAGAAACAGCTCAGCTCAATCTATGATGGCCGCTGGTCAGTACTGAGGGAGAGATATGCAGCTCCAGGGCGGGAACATTGTAGAAATGGTGCCCTGGGGCTGGGGGGAGGGGCCTCAGGTCCGGCCTGCTCCCACTGCTGGCATCCCCACCGGGCGTGCAGGCAGTTAAGAAAACGGGGGTGGGGGTAATGGCATACCTCCCAACATTGGAGTGCAGCAAGGAGGGACACTTTTGCGCGCCGAAGGCACGCAGTCGAAATTAGGGGGCATGGCCTATCGGGAAGGGGGCATGTCCTCACGGCAAGTGCCTTGATCGCAAGCCACGCCCCCATTTTCATCATTATGGGGACATGAACAGCGCTGTGAGAGCTGCTGGTCATGCCCCCTGTCCCTCTCTGCCGTGAATAGACACTGTGTGCTGCATGCGCACAGCATCTATTCACCGCTGCTCTGCTCAGAGCAGCGAGTGACAGGGGGGGGAATCTCCCAACTGCCCCCCCACCCACGGGACACTGCGACCCGTGGGTGGGACAGACCGTAACAAACGGGACTGTCCCGCCAAAATCTGGACAGTTGGGAGGTATGGTAATGGTACAACGTCCCCCCTGACCTGTGCCCATATATAATCACCCTGGTGGCTAGTGGAACATCAGCCCAGTAATCTGTGTCCACGCCAGCGCGCGCGCGGCCCACCTCCTGCGGCCGCGCGGGATTTCGGTGCAAAGTGCGGCACAGAAGCCCCTTACCTCCCCCTTGTCAGTGGCCCCGCAATCCGAGAGACGGCGGCGTGTGTGTGACTCACGCGAGGACAGAGGAAGAAGCCAGCGCCTCCGCTGTAGTGACCCGGCAACCGTGGCGGGGGAGTATACAGTGCCGCTGGGGGTGATGGAGCTGCAGCAGAGACGTCGATCAGACACAGCCTGCTGCAGCCCTTTGTATAGTCCTCTTCTGTCTTTAAAGTTTAAGCTAAGAATTGGCTGCCTGAAGCAGCCCCCTGTAAGTGACCTGCTGCTGCAGGCACCAACTACAAACTGAGCTCACTGGCATGGAGGCGGAGTTATAGAGGAGGCGGCGCTGTGCATCTTGGGAACAGTCAAAAGCTTTGAGCATGTTGGTGCCTCGGATCAAGATCCTACTCTACACCCCGATGTTATTCCTTGTGGAGCCCATTGTACCCCGCAGCAAAAAATAAAACCTAATTCCTCTTTTTCCTAATTTGTTTTTGAGATTAGAAAAAAATTTCCAAAACGTAAAGGGCCTGATTCTTAGAGGGACTCAATGCAACCGCAAGTGCAGACCCCGCAGCAGCCACTCTTACTGCCTCGTGCCAATACTGGTATCCGTTTGTCTTCATGCATATAATTGTACTGACAACTGTTTTTCCATCCACAGCTGCAATAATTGGTATTGGTATTTACACCTACCACGCTGGGTACAAAAAAAAACAGGCGTCCTTTATCTGTCCGCACCCCTCAGACAAGTACAGAAGTCACAACACTCTAACAAGATCTGTGCATTCGCAAGGTAGCTGCCCAGACATGCCCATTACACAGACAGAGTGTTCTGGGCACCCATGGTGAGGATCGTCCACTCACGCAACTCTGTCAACGTGTGTATTTATAATTCATGGGGGTGCGCATGTGTGGTCTGCGATTGCTGTTTGCAGCACGTGTGGCTTGCGATTGTTGTTTGCTGTCTGCAGCGTATGTGTGGTTTGAGATTGCTGTTTGCAGTCTGATTGTTGCTTGCAGTGTATGCGCGGTCTGCGGTTGCAGTTTGTAGAATACCTTTGGTCTGCGGGTGCAGTTTGTGGAATACCTTTGGTCTGCGGTTGCAGTTTGTGGAATACCTTTGGTCTGCGGTTGCAGTTTGTGGAATACCTTTGGTCTGTGGTTGCAGTTTGTGGAATACCTTTGGTCTGCGGTTGCAGTTTGTGGAACACCTTTGGTCTGCGGTTGCAGTTTGTAGAATACCTTTGGTCTGCGGTTGCAGTTTGTGGAACACCTTTGGTCTGCGGTTGCAGTTTGTGGAACACCTTTGGTCTGCGGTTGCAGTTTGTGGAATACCTTTGGTCTGCGGTTGCAGTTTGTGGAACACCTTTGGTCTGCGGTTGCAGTTTGTGGAACACCTTTGGTCTGCGGTTGCAGTTTGTGGAATACCTTTGGTCTGCGGTTGCAGTTTGTGGAATACCTTTGGTCTGCGGTTGCAGTTTGTGGAACACCTTTGGTCTGCGGTTGCAGTTTGTGGAATACCTTTGGTCTGCGGTTGCAGTTTGTGGAATACCTTTGGTCTGCGGTTGCAGTTTGTGGAACACCTTTGGTCTGCGGTTGCAGTTTGTGGAACACCTTTGGTCTGCGGTTGCAGTTTGTGGAATACCTTTGGTCTGCGGTTGCAGTTTGTGGAATACCTTTGGTCTGCGGTTGCAGTTTGTGGAACACCTTTGGTCTGCGGTTGCAGTTTGTGGAATACCTTTGGTCTGCGGTTGCAGTTTGTGGAATACCTTTGGTCTGCGGTTGCAGTTTGTGGAATACCTTTGGTCTGCGGTTGCAGTTTGTAGAATACCTTTGGTCTGCTGTTGCAGTTTGTAGAATACCTTTGGTCTGTGGTTGCAGTTTGTAGAATACCTTTGGTCTGCGGTTGCAGTTTGTAGAATACCTTTAATCTGCTGTTGCAGTTTGTAGAATACCTTTGGTCTGCGGTTGCAGTTTGTAGAATACCTTTGGTCTGCGGTTGCAGTTTGTGGAATACCTTTGGTCTGCGGTTGCAGTTTGTGGAATACCTTTGGTCTGCGGTTGCAGTTTGTGGAATACCTTTGGTCTGCGGTTGCAGTTTGTAGAATACCTTTGGTCTGCGGTTGCAGTTTGTAGAATACCTTTGGTCTGCGGTTGCAGTTTGTAGAATACCTTTGGTCTGCGGTTGCAGTTTGTAGAATACCTTTGGTCTGCGGTTGCAGTTTGTGGTATACCTTTGGTCTGCGGTTGCAGTTTGTAGAATACCTTTGGTCTGCGGTTGCAGTTTGTGGTATACCTTTGGTCTGCGGTTGCAGTTTGTAGAATACCTTTGGTCTGCGGTTACAGTTTGTAGAATACCTTTGGTCTGCGGTTGCAGTTTGTGGAATACCTTTGGTCTGCGGTTGCAGTTTGTGGAATACCTTTGGTCTGCGGTTGCAGTTTGTGGAATACCTTTGGTCTGTGGTTGCAGTTTGTGGAACACCTTTGGTCTGCGGTTGCAGTTTGTAGAATACCTTTGGTCTGCGGTTGCAGTTTGTGGAACACCTTTGGTCTGCGGTTGCAGTTTGTGGAACACCTTTGGTCTGCGGTTGCAGTTTGTGGAATACCTTTGGTCTGCGGTTGCAGTTTGTGGAACACCTTTGGTCTGCGGTTGCAGTTTGTGGAACACCTTTGGTCTGCGGTTGCAGTTTGTGGAATACCTTTGGTCTGCGGTTGCAGTTTGTGGAATACCTTTGGTCTGCGGTTGCAGTTTGTGGAACACCTTTGGTCTGCGGTTGCAGTTTGTGGAATACCTTTGGTCTGCGGTTGCAGTTTGTGGAATACCTTTGGTCTGCGGTTGCAGTTTGTGGAACACCTTTGGTCTGCGGTTGCAGTTTGTGGAACACCTTTGGTCTGCGGTTGCAGTTTGTGGAATACCTTTGGTCTGCGGTTGCAGTTTGTGGAATACCTTTGGTCTGCGGTTGCAGTTTGTGGAACACCTTTGGTCTGCGGTTGCAGTTTGTGGAATACCTTTGGTCTGCGGTTGCAGTTTGTGGAATACCTTTGGTCTGCGGTTGCAGTTTGTGGAATACCTTTGGTCTGCGGTTGCAGTTTGTAGAATACCTTTGGTCTGCTGTTGCAGTTTGTAGAATACCTTTGGTCTGTGGTTGCAGTTTGTAGAATACCTTTGGTCTGCGGTTGCAGTTTGTAGAATACCTTTAATCTGCTGTTGCAGTTTGTAGAATACCTTTGGTCTGCGGTTGCAGTTTGTAGAATACCTTTGGTCTGCGGTTGCAGTTTGTGGAATACCTTTGGTCTGCGGTTGCAGTTTGTGGAATACCTTTGGTCTGCGGTTGCAGTTTGTGGAATACCTTTGGTCTGCGGTTGCAGTTTGTAGAATACCTTTGGTCTGCGGTTGCAGTTTGTAGAATACCTTTGGTCTGCGGTTGCAGTTTGTAGAATACCTTTGGTCTGCGGTTGCAGTTTGTAGAATACCTTTGGTCTGCGGTTGCAGTTTGTGGTATACCTTTGGTCTGCGGTTGCAGTTTGTAGAATACCTTTGGTCTGCGGTTGCAGTTTGTGGTATACCTTTGGTCTGCGGTTGCAGTTTGTAGAATACCTTTGGTCTGCGGTTACAGTTTGTAGAATACCTTTGGTCTGCGGTTGCAGTTTGTGGAATACCTTTGGTCTGCGGTTGCAGTTTGTGGAATACCTTTGGTCTGCGGTTGCAGTTTGTAGAATACCTTTGGTCTGCGGTTACAGTTTGTAGAATACCTTTGGTCTGATTATGCAATGGGCCTAATTCAGATCTGTTCGCTCGCTCGCTATTTTTTGCAGTGCTGCGAAAAGATAGACGCCGCCTATAGGGGAGTGTATTTTAGCTGTGCAAGTATGCGATCGCATGTGCAGCCGCCGCTGCGTTCATTTCAGCCTATTCGAGCCCGGAATTGACGTCAGACACCCACCCTGCAAACGTGTTTTTCCAACCACTCCCAGAAAACGGTCAGTTGCCACCCACAAATGCCCTCTTCCTGTCAATCTCCTTGCGAACGGCTGTGCGAATGGTTTCTTCGCTAGAACCAGTGCACAATGTTCCATTTTGTAACTGTACTGTGCGTCTGCACATTGCGGTGCATGCGCATGCGCAGTAGTTACCTGATCGCTGCGCAGCGATAAACGCTAGCAAGCGAACAGATCTGAATTAGGCCCAATGTGTTTTGTATGTCCAAAATAAAAGGCTATTTTGCTTACAATTCGTGTGTGTTTGTGTCTTTGGGGGTCATTCCAAGTTGATCGCTCGCTAGCAACTTTTTGCAGCGCTGCGATCAGATAGTCGCCGCCTATGGGGGAGTGTATTTTAGCTTTGCAAGTGTGCGAACTTTTGCAGCTGACAGCACAGAAAAAGTTTTGTGCAGTTTCTGAGTAGCTCTGGACTTACTCAGCCGTTGCGATCACTTCAGTCTTTTTGGTCCAAACACTCCCAGAAAACGGTCATTTGACACCCATAAACGCCCTCTTTCTGTCAATCACCTTGCGATCGGCTGTGCGAATGGATTATTTGTTAAATCCATCACCCAGCACCGACCCTCTTTGTAATACGGTGCATACGCATGCGCAGTTTTGCCCAATTTTAACCTGATCGCAGCGCTGCAAAAAGTTGCTAGCGAGTGATCAACTCGGATTGACCCCCATTATTCTATTGTCCTATATGTTCATCTCTAGGATAAATGACAAATTGTCAGCATATTGTTGCTTTCTCCTTTATACTGCGAGCATAAATCAATTGTAACCCTCTCTGTGGATGACTCAGTATATTGTAACAAGGTATGATTGTAATGGATATTTGTTTACATGGTATATATTTTTGTTACTTTTTTCCTATGCCAGAACAGTGTACACTCTTTATCCTGTCATCAGTCCTTTGTTATCAGCCTTGCATAGGTTTCTTTAGGAGTTGAACAGGATGAAATATACCTGGTTCGGGTATGGGTCGTTGGGTAGACACAACTTAGGTCGACAGTCATTAGGTCGACCATGGGACAGGTACAATAGGTCAACATGGTCATTATGTCGACATGTACTCGTCGACAGGTCAAAAGGTCGACATGTTTATTTTTTTACTTTTTTTGGCGTCGTTTTCTTCGTAAAAGTGACATGGAACCCCAATTAGTGTACCGTGTCCTCTCGCATGGCTTGCTTTGCTCACCATGCTTCGGGCAAGGTGCCTCCCTGCGCTCGGCACAGGTTACCATTACAATCGTAGTCCACGTGTATCGTTCAGTATGAAAAAATCCCAAAAATGAAAAACTCCTGTCTACCTTTTGACCTGTCGACCTAATGACCATGTTGACCTATTGACCATGTCGACATTCAGTTGTCGACCTAATTACTCAACCTAAGCTGTGTCGACCTAATGACCGTATCCCGGTTTATTTATTTAGTAGAACCTATGCATTTCTAATGTCTCCTTATTATCACGGAGGTTTTTTGGTAGGGATACATTTTATGTAGTCAGTGTCATCTGGTTAACTATATATTGCACAGATCACATACACACTACCAATCTTGACACATAATTTCCCTGTATTAGAATCTGGTTCTACTAGGAGACCCCTCATTAGGTTGTTACATTAATATGATGTTATATATTGCCATGTACCTTCATAGTATTATTCTTTACAATATACGTGGATATGAGCTGTGCAGTTGATGATATCACTGCTCTTTATTTAATACTGGCTCAATACTGTGTCTCCACAATCAATAGTATTATACCATAGAGAACTCTTCGATAAAGCTCCAGTACGAGCGAAATGCGTCAGAGGTATCGGTGACGAGGAAACCACCATTGAGGACAGACTTAATACGGTTATCAACTCACCACCAGACAGCGGCAGCAAACCAATTGGCGGTCATTGGAAGGCGCTGCAGCAATCAGACTGGGGAGGACGGAGACGTCTGATGACTCCTAGCCGATTCCTTCACAACACATTATTGACTTATCGTGGGAGAAGCTGCTCTTTCATTCACTCATTCGATTGTGGTGAGCCCGTTAATACCCTCATAGGTGGCTAATATTGAGCACATACACGTATTGGTGTGACAACAGAATTGGCTCATTCATTATACAGTGCAAATGTATGAACGGTAGTTAACCTTTTGGAAATAGCTTGCACCAGGATAATTAATAAATATTTGTGCGGGACTTAAAAGGAAAGGTTCCAGTATACATGGCTTTTTTCATCCACAGGATAATATGTGGGGGGTTTTCCTGACAGTGCGCTGTCTTTTTTTAGTAATTGATCCACCTCTATTAGCGGTTAGTCTATAAAGAATTGGTATACCTATATATTGCAAGCATTTGGAGAGATATATGTGTATTAGATTAGGTTGTTCACTTGATGTATTAATGTTTATATATGTTTTAAATAGTGTATTAAATCTGATTATAAGCACTGATTGGTGCTAATTATATATTAAATAAGAATATGTGTAACGACATGTGTATGTACTCATCTCATTCAAGCCGTTAATTATTAGAATAAGGGCATAGTGAATTTCTTTAATTCTATTGCTATCTCCTGTAGTAACAGGAGGTGTTTTTTATGTGCACACAGGCATAATCTCCCTGTTTGCAGCTGAATAGTAATTAAGATTTTGTGGAGCATTATTCTCCTTTTTTTATTGGTATATTAATAAAATAAAATTAGCGCCTATAGACATATCTGTGGAGAATCTTTTTGTGTGGGATTTAGTGCAAGTCTGCCCATATGTTTAAATCAGCCAGTTGCCGTGTAAATGATTGGCGCTTTAAAAATACGGACAGACTCGCAGGCTATTAAACTTCACCCCTATTATTTTTCAATGGTACTAGATACATGATATAAAAGGAAAGAGCTCTAAGAATGGAAACTCTGCCTTCTTTATGGAAACCAAAGTAATAACATCACCAAGGTCTCAATGGCAAGTATAGGTAACCACCACTTCCCATCACATAGCATTACATACTGAATGCTGGCAGGGGGACGTCATGTCTGGGAACGACTCATTATACTTCTTTGCTGTTAATTATCGGCCCATTCCATAGATTAGAGTGGTGCAGGCTACACACAGCAGGACATATAATGGGCCATTTATCAATAATCACATTTGCATTGCAATCTGGGCGCAATATTAGTGCCCAAAATTGTATCACAGAGCACCTGCAGGTAGAGGGGCTCACAAGGCCATCTTCAGATGGGGTTATCTACAGGGGCCAAGCTCGGGCATGTTTCGCATTCTGTAGTTTGGGAAATCTGGAATGGAGGGTCTGCAGCAGCTATCGGAGATATCTGTTGTGGTCCCTGAGTCATTTATTGCTGTTATATGAAATATCTGCAGAATAAGCAGCAATTATTTAATGATAAATTGGCTCCTCATTCACATCCTGTTTTGCTAAAGAGTTTAAATAAATAATAGATAAGAAGGATAATTTTGTATACATCAGTAATAATAAGAATTTACTTACCGATAATTCTATTTCTCATAGTCCGTAGTGGATGCTGGGGACTCCGTAAGGACCATGGGGAATAGCGGCTCCGCAGGAGACTGGGCACAAAAGTAAAAGCTTTAGGACTACCTGGTGTGCACTGGCTCCTCCCCCTATGACCCTCCTCCAAGCCTCAGTTAGGATACTGTGCCCGGACGAGCGTACACAATAAGGAAGGATATTGAATCCCGGGTAAGACTCATACCAGCCACACCAATCACACCGTACAACCTGTGATCTGAACCCAGTTAACAGTATGATAACAGAGGAGCCTCTGAAAAAATGGCTCCCAACAATAATAACCCGATTTTTGTAACAATAACTATGTACAAGTATTGCAGACAATCCGCACTTGGGATGGGCGCCCAGCATCCACTACGGACTATGAGAAATAGAATTATCGGTAAGTAAATTCTTATTTTCTCTAACGTCCTAAGTGGATGCTGGTGACTCCGTAAGGACCATGGGGATTATACCAAAGCTCCCAAACGGGCGGGAGAGTGCGGATGACTCTGCAGCACCGAATGAGAGAACTCCAGGTCCTCCTCAGCCAGGGTATCAAATTTGTAGAATTTAGCAAACGTGTTTGCCCCTGACCAAGTAGCTGCTCGGCAAAGTTGTAAAGCCGAGACCCCTCGGGCAGCCGCCCAAGATGAGCCCACCTTCCTTGTGGAATGGGCATTTACAGATTTTGGCTGTGGCAGGCCTGCCACAGAATGTGCAAGCTGAATTGTACTACAAATCCAGCGAGCAATAGTCTGCTTAGAAGCAGGAGCACCCATCTTGTTGGGTGCATACAGGATAAATAGCGAGTCAGATTTTCTGACTCCAGCCGTCCTGGAAACATATATTTTCAGGGCCCTGACTACGTCCAGCAACTTGGAGTCCTCCAAGTCCCTAGTAGCCGCAGGCACCACAATAGGCTGGTTCAAGTGAAATGCTGAAACCACCTTAGGGAGAAATTGAGGACGAGTCCTCAATTCTGCCCTGTCCGTATGAAAAATTAGGTAAGGGCTTTTATAGGATAAAGCCGCCAATTCTGAGACACGCCTGGCTGAAGCCAGGGCTAACAGCATTACCACCTTCCATGTGAGATATTTTAAGTCCACAGTGGAAAGTGGTTTCAAACCAATGTGATTTTAGGAATCCCAAAACTACATTTAGATCCCAAGGTGCCACTGGAGGCACAAAAGGAGGTTGTATATGCAGTACCCCCTTGACAAACGTCTGTACTTCAGGAACTGAAGCCAGTTCTTTTTGGAAGAAAATCGACAGGGCCGAAATCTGAACCTTAATGGACCCTAATTTTAGGCCCATAGACAGTCCTGTTTGTAGGAAATGCAGGAAACGACCCAGTTGAAATTCCTCTGTAGGGGCCTTCCTGGCCTCGCACCACGCAACATATTTACGCCAAATACGGTGATAATGTTGTACGGTTACATCCTTCCTGGCTTTGATCAGGGTAGGGATGACTTCATCCGGAATGCCTTTTTCCTTCAGGATCCGGCGTTCAACCACCATGCCGTCAAACGCAGCCGCGGTAAGTCTTGGAAAAGACAGGGTCCCTGCTGGAGCAGGTCCTTTCTTAGAGGTAGAGGCCACGGGTCCTCTGTGAGCATCTCTTGAAGTTCCGGGTACCAAGTCCTTCTTGGCCAATCCGGAGCCACGAGTATAGTCCTTACTCCTCTCCTTCTTATGATCCTCAGTACCTTGGGTATGAGAGGCAGAGGAGGGAACACATACACTGACTGGTACACCCATGGTGTTACCAGAGCGTCCACAGCTATTGCCTGAGGGTCCCTTGACCTGGCGCAATATCTGTCTAGTTTTTTGTTGAGGCGGGACGCCATCATGTCCACCTTTGGTTTTTCCCAACGGTTCACAATCATGTGGAAGACTTCTGGGTGAAGTCCCCACTCCCCCGGGTGGAGGTCATGTCTGCTGAGGAAGTCTGCTTCCCAGTTGTCCACACCCGGAATGAACACTGCTGACAGTGCTATCACATGATTTTCTGCCCAGCGAAGAATCCTTGCAACTTCTGTCATTGCCCTCCTGCTTCTTGTGCCGCCCTGTCTGTTTACGTGGGCGACTGCCGTGATGTTGTCCGACTGGATCAGCACCAGCTGACCTTGAAGCAGAGGTCTTGCTAGGCTCAGAGCATTGTAGATGGCTCTTAGCTCCAGGATATTTATGTGAAGTGATGTCTCCAGGCTTGACCACAAGCCCTGGAAATTTCTTCCCTGTGTGACTGCTCCCCAGCCTCTCAGGCTGGCATTCGTGGTCACCAGGACCCAGTCCTGAATGCCGAATCTGCGGCCCTCTAGAAGATGAGCACTCTGCAACCACCACAGGAGAGACACCCTTGTCCTTGGAGACAGGGTTATCCGCTGATGCATCTGAAGATGCGATCCGGACCATTTGTCCAGCAGATCCCACTGAAAAGTTCTTGCGTGGAATCTGCCGAATGGAATCGCTTCGTAAGAAGCCACCATTTTTCCCAGGACCCTTGTGCATTGATGCACTGACACTTGGCCTGGTTTTAGGAGGTTCCTGACTAGCTCGGATAACTCCCTGGCTTTCTCCTCCGGGAGAAACACCTTTTTCTGGACTGTGTCCAGAATCATCCCTAGGAACAGCAGACGTGTCGTCGGAATCAGCTGCGATTTTGGAATATTTAGAATCCACCCGTGCTGTCGTAGCACTACTTGAGATAGTGCTACACCGACCTCTAACTGTTCCCTGGACCTTGCCCTTATCAGGAGATCGTCCAAGTAAGGGATAATTAAGACGCCTTTTCTTCGAAGAAGAATCATCATTTCGGCCATTACCTTGGTAAAGACCCGGGGTGCCGTGGACAATCCAAACGGCAGCGTCTGAAACTGATAGTGACAGTTCTGTACCACAAACCTGAGGTACCCTTGGTGAGAAGGGCAAATTGGGACATGGAGGTAAGCATCCTTGATGTCCAGAGACACCATATAGTCCCCTTCTTCCAGGTTCGCTATCACTGCTCTGAGTGACTCCATCTTGAATTTGAACCTTTGTATGTAAGTGTTCAAGGATTTAAAATAGGTCTCACCGAGCCGTCCGGCTTCGGTACCACAAACAGCGTGGAATAATACCCCTTTCCCTGTTGTAGGAGGGGTACCTTGATTATCACCTGCTGGGAATACAGCTTGTGAATGGCTTCCAATACCGCCTCCCTGTCGGAGGGAGACGTTGGTAAAGCAGACTTCAGGAACCGGCGAGGGGGAGACGTCTCGAATTCCAATTTGTACCCCTGAGATACTACCTGCAGGATCCAGGGGTCCACTTGCGAGTGAGCCCACTGCGCGCTGAAATTCTTGAGACGACCCCCCACCGTACCTGAGTCCGCTTGTAAGGCCCCAGCGTCATGCTGAGGAATTGGCAGAAGCGGGGGAGGGCTTCTGTTCCTGGGAAGAGGCTGCCTGCTGCAGTCTTTTTCCCCTACCTCTGCCCCGGGGCAGATATGAGTGGCCTTTTGCCCGCTTGCCCTTATGGGGACGAAAGGATTGAGCCTGAAAAGACGGTGTCTTTTTCTGCTGAGAGGTGACCTGGGGTAAAAAGGTGGATTTCCCAGCCGTTGCCGTGGCCACCAGGTCCGATAGACCGACCCCAAATAACTCCTCCCCTTTATACGGCAATACTTCCATATGCCGTTTGGAATCCGCATCACCTGACCACTGTCGCATCCATAACCCTCTTCTGGCAGAAATGGACATCGCACTTACTCTTGATGCCAGAGTGCAAATATCCCTCTGTGCATCTCGCATATATAGAAATGCATCCTTTAAATGCTCTATAGTCAATAATATACTGTCCCTGTCCAGGGTATCAATATTTTCAGTCAGGGAATCCGACCAAGCCACCCCAGCACTGCACATCCAGGCTGAGGCGATTGCTGGTCTCAGTATAACACCAGTATGTGTGTATATACTTTTTAGGATATTTTCCAGCTTTCTATCAGCTGGCTCCTTGAGGGCGGCCGTATCCGGAGACGGTAACGCCACTTGTTTTGATAAGCGTGTGAGCGCCTTATCTACCCTAGGGGGTGTTTCCCAACGCGCCCTAACCTCTTGCGGGAAAGGGTATAATGCCAATAATTTTTTAGAAATTAGCAGTTTTTTATCGGGGGAAACCCACGCTTCATCACACACCTCATTTAATTCATCTGATTCAGGAAAAACTACGGGTAGTTTTTTCACACCCCACATAATACCCTTTTTTGTGGTACTTGTAGTATCAGAAATGTTCAAAACCTCCTTCATTGCCGTGATCATGTAACGTGTGGCCCTACTGGAAAATACGTTTGTTTCCTCACCGTCGACACTGGAGTCAGTGTCCGTGTCTGGGTCTGTGTCGACCATCTGAGGTAACGGGCGCTTTAGAGCCCCTGACGGTGTTTGAGACGCCTGGACAGGTATTAACTGTTTTTCCGGCTGTCTCATGTCGTCAACAGTCTTTTGTAAAGTGCTGACGCTATCACGTAATTCCTTCCATACGACCATCCAGTCAGGTGTCGACTCCCTAGGGGGTGACATCACTATTACAGGCAATTGCTCCGCCTCCATACCATTTTCCTCCTCATACATGTCGACACAACGTACCGACACACAGCACACACACAGGGAATGCTCTGATAGAGGACAGGACCCCACTAGCCCTTTGGGGAGACAGAGGGAGAGTTTGCCAGCACACACCAGAGCGCTATATATATACAGGGATAACCTTATATAAGTGTTTTTCCCTTATATAGCTGCTGTATTATTAATCTGCCAAATTTAGTGCCCCCCCTCTCTTGTTTTACCCTGTTTCTGTAGTGCAGGACTGCAGGGGAGAGCCAGGGAGCTTCCCTCCAACGGAGCTGTGAGGGAAAATGGCGCTTGTGTGCTGAGGAGATAGGCTCCGCCCCCTTCTCGGCGGTCTTTCTCCCGCTTTTTTAAGGAAAAACTGGCAGGGGTTAAATACATCCATATAGCCCAGGAGCTATATGTGATGTATTTTTAGCCATCTAAGGTGTTTTTATTGCGTCTCAGGGCGCCCCCCCCCAGCGCCCTGCACCCTCAGTGACCGGAGTGTGAAGTGTGCTGAGAGCAATGGCGCACAGCTGCGGTGCTGTGCGCTACCTTATTGAAGACAGGACGTCTTCTGCCGCCGATTTCCCGGACCTCTTCAGTCTTCTGGCTCTGTAAGGGGGCGGCGGCGCGGCTCTGGGACCCATCCATGGCTGGGCCTGTGATCGTCCCTCTGGAGCTAATGTCCAGTAGCCTAAGAAGCCCAATCCCCTCTGCACGCAGGTGAGTTCGCTTCTTCTCCCCTTAGTCCCTCGGTGCAGTGAGCCTGTTGCCAGCAGGTCTCACTGAAAATAAAAAACCTAAAACTAACTTTTCACTAAGCAGCTCAGGAGAGCCACCTAGTGTGCACCCTTCTCGTTCGGGCACAAAAATCTTATATCTGAGGCTTGGAGGAGGGTCATAGGGGGAGGAGCCAGTGCACACCAGGTAGTCCTAAAGCTTTTACTTTTGTGCCCAGTCTCCTGCGGAGCCGCTATTCCCCATGGTCCTTATGGAGTCCCCAGCATCCACTTAGGACGTTAGAGAAATAGATTTTCTACCACCTCCTATTGCAGCTATAGAAAATCTATTAGCAGCGCAATTTATCATCACATCGCCAAGCAGCGTGACCATACTGGCTGGCAGAAATAATGCGGAACACATCACAGCCAGGCAAGAGTTGAGGCACGTGCATGCGTGAAGTGGCTAGATCAGAGGTTCTCAAACTCGGTCCTCGGGGGCCCACATAGTGCATGTTTTGCAGGTAACCCAGCAGGTGCACAGGTGTATTAATTACTCACTGACACATTTTAAAAGGTCCACAGGTGGAGCTAATTATTTCACTTGCGATTCTGTGAGGAGACCTGCAAAACATGCACTGTGTGGGCCCCCAAGGACCGAGTTTGAGAACCTCTGGGCTAGATGATCCATTGAAACCGGAATGCCGGACCTTCGAGAAAAACTTTTTTTTTTTTTCTTCAAACAAATGGTTTCTGAATATACAGGCGTGGACAAATTTGTTGATACCCTTCCACAAAAAAGGAAGAATTCATATTTAGTAAGCTGCAGCTTTTGCAAGCTGCCGGTTCCTGGTGGGTATGAGATGAAAATTGAAAGTAGCACCAAGAGTTCTAAATACTTTGTACTTAATATCTGTCCTGCTCTAAATGCTGAGGTTGGCACTTTTCAAACAGACCTCTAGATCTCTGACAAGTTCCTCTAGCCTTTAGATTACATGCTCGTTTAGCCAACGACTAAATGGCCTAATTCAGTATGGACTAATTGTGTACACACGGTGAGATATTTTCTTTCGATTTTGACTATATAGTCAAAATCGCAAGAAAAGTTAGTGCAGATCGCAAGGTGAAAGTCACCTTGCGATCCCGATGCGTGGTCCCGCCAGGTCGGCATCGCAAGAAAAGATAGACTGTGCAGGCAAGTCAATCCTTGCTAGATCGGTGTACTATCTAGTTCATCTCACATGTCAATGACATCTCACATAAGCCAAAATCTCACATAAGCCAAAATCGTAAGCACACATAGTCCATATCTCAAGAAAAGTTAGTCAGAATCTGTGCTATCTGGGCTCCAGGGAGTTCAAGGAAAATCGCAAGTGAAAATCGGGCATAGCAAGGATCTCACCGTGTGTACACACCCGTACATGCAGGGAGGCGCTCAGCAAAGGGAAAGTCCGCACTGCATGCCGGGTCCTGCTCCCCTGCACACATGCAAAACAATCGCACGGCGGTGATGCTTTCACATGTTTAGGGTAGCCCTCTGCCTGCGCCACCTAGCTGCGAAGGCAGACGGCTACTTGCCATGTTACGGGTCGCATCAGCTGCGTCACACAGCTGCCACGCCCCGCCAACACTCCGGACATGCATGCATTGTCCAGACCGCGCCCCCCTAACCCCCAACACCGTTGCAGCGCCCCTTAAACACAGTTGTGACTCCCCCTCCTGCCCCATGAACGCCTCTGCCTGTCAATCAGACAGAGGCGTTTGCAGATGTGAAATGCCGTGACATCTCACAGTGTGTGCAGGCGCAGTGCGGCTTCTGCACATGCGCAAACTTTAGAAGCGAACCTGCGTTCCATGCTGAATCAGGCCCAAAGTCCACTGTATTTTATAGTTTTGTGCTGCAGGTGAATGATATTATACAGCATTGCAGTTCTACCAAGGGCCACATTTGCTTATAACATATTCACAGCACAGTTTCACTCCTAAATCTCAGTTTTGGCTTTCAGTCTGCTGCCACCTTACCAGATGCATTCATCATTGCAGTCCTCCCTGTGGTTCAAGCCCATCTTTCACAATTTACCTCCTATCCAAACATATAGATTGTAGATAGAACTGAAACTACTGCTGGGGAAATGGTATAAATACATTGCAGAGATACCTGTATAACACCTCTTACAGATAAAGCAGTTATCAAGTCTGGTTATCTAGGGATTATTTCAAATGACGCATCCATCACAGAAGCTTGGACAGTAAATTGCGGGACCATATAAAATATCTTAAAAATTCAGCCCAGGATTCATCCAGTGCGTCATACAGTACTAATGAAACTGGGGTCGGATGTTTGTGGCTCCTACTCGTCGGAACTTGCTGATTTAAAACAGACTCCAATGTTTACTGAAGCATTAGACTAATGCACTGCTGTTTGTCATAGTGACCATTTATTAGGGCTCCCGTTTTCTTTGTTATGTTCATTTATAAGTTGTCCTTTTATACCATGTTTTGTTACGCCCACATGAGCCGATTCCACACATGCTTAGTGCTACACTATGCAGCGGATCATTATATGAGGCAGCTGCAGCACATGCTCTGCCCCAGCTGGCCATTGATAGTGGACATGAAGGGGCTTGTGGTGTGTGTATTCGGTGGAAGGATATACCGTATCCCATTTGTGCTATACATAGTTGGTGTATAATATGTTTAAAAGGACAAAGTGTTATTTGCGAACAGTTATAAAAAAAACTGTTGGACAACATCAACAAACCGGTAATTCCAATTTACAATTTTGTAGTGTACTGTCTGACCATGGCTAGGAATAGGTAATGCACAAACAAAATTCTTAAAGCTATGTGTGTGCAAATGAAAATAGCTTAGACGACAAAATTCCAAAGCGAATTACAATAGTGACAAGGGGTAATCTGGATATTGGGGGTTATTCAGTACAGATTGCAGATTCTGCTAAATAGCAGAAACTGCAATTCTTTGTTTCGCATGCAGGTCCCGACCATCACAGGGCAAGACCACCAGCATGTTGAATGTTGAGCCAATTTAATTGTGGTCGCAGCAACTGTGGATGAAACCCTGCAGCCGCAGCTAGATTGAGTATGCAGGAGGTCCGCCACCATTTTTTAGAACAGAGAGGCTGTGTGTGACAACATGCAGCCACCACAAAAATGCTGCTGACCCACCCCCATTTTCGACGCCCCGCCACAGTCCGTCTATGGCCCCCACCCATTGAATACCTATGCCTGTCAATCAGGCAGAGGTGTTCACATCCACTGCAAGCCGAACGTGTACGGTGTCCATGCACGCAAAGTATGGTACCTGCACTCGTGCCGCCGACGGGGTTATTGCGGTCATGGTTCATTTTCCAGCAGGACTTGCCACCTGCCCACACTGCCAAGAGTACCAAAACCTGGTTCAATGACCGTGGGATTACTGTGCTGGATTGGCCAGCAAAGTCACCTGACCTCAACCCCATAGAGAATCTATGGGGCATTGCCAAGAGAAAGATGAGAGACATGAGACCGAACAATGCAAAAGAGCTGAAGGCCGCTATTGAAGCATCCGGGTCTTCCATAACACCTCAGCAGTGCCACAGGCTGATAGAATCCATGCCACGCTGCATTGAGGCAGTAATTCATGCAAAAGGGGCCCAAACCAAGTACTGAGTACATATGCATGATTATACTTTTTTCAGAGGGCCGACATTTCTGTATTTAAAATCCTTTTTTTATTGATTTTATGTAATATTCTAATTTTCTGAGATTTTGGATTTGGGGTTTTCTTAAGCTGTAAACAACAATCATCAAAATTATAATAAATAAAGGCTTGAAATATCTCACTTTGCATGTAATGAGTCTATATAATATATTAGTTTCACCTTTTAAGTTGAATTACCGAAATAAATGAACTTTTGTACAATATTCTAATTTTCTGCGTTTCACCTGTAAATTGTTGGGGGGGGATTTGCAAGTTCAACTACAAGTGGCAGATTTGTGAGGGAGCCCACTCTCAGCTGCAATATTAGTCTTAATACTCCCCCACGGTGACAGAATATCAGACATATATGTGGGTGGGAACCTAGGATTCAGTGACCATAAAGACGGGGCCGGATGTAGTGCAGTGCGAGATGGCCGGAGCTGCAAGATTCCGGTCGAACTCAAAAACATTTTTAAAGCGGCAAAGGTTTACAAGGCAAAACCTGGTTGATTTTACCTTGTAAATCATTCGCGCTTTAAAAGAATCTCTGAACTCCGGCCGTCTCGCACTGCATTACATCCGGCCCAGGGTCTGATTCATATCACACAAAAACAAAGGTGCTGGATTATAGGAAGCTGACTTTGCAAATATAGAGAGATGTGTTCAGGGGCGGATTGGGATCAAAGACCAGCCCGGGAAATTTATGAAAGCAGCCCTAATAGGGGTGGGGTCTGTTGAGGGGGTGGAGTCTGTCAAGTGCGCAGGATTACTGCTCAGAAGGCCTGCTTATATGCAGGTATAGAAAGTGCGCGCCGCAGGCACGCAGCTAAATTTTAGGGGCATGGCTTTGTGTGGAAGGGACGTGGCAACATAGTGCCAATTCACATTACACCACACAGTAGTGCCGCTTATGCACATTGCACCAGGTAGAACCTCCTATACACACTGCGCCAGGTAGAGCATGTTATACATATTGCACCAGATAGCGCACGTTCTACACTTTGCGGCAGGCAGAGCACATTATACACTTTGCACCAGGTAAAACACATTTATACAGATTGCACCAGGTAAAGCACATTATACATATTGCACCAGGCAGAGCACGTTATACACATTGTACAAGGTAGTGCAAGTTATACACACTGCACCAGGTAGAGCACATTATACACACTGCACCAGGTAAAGCACATTATACACTTTGCGCCAGGCAGAGCACGTTATACACATTGGACCAGGTAAAGCACATTATACACATTGCACCAGGTAGAGCACATTATACACACATATATATATATATATATATATATATATATATAAACTGCAGCAGAGCCCGGTACTCCTGATAGATATTACAACAGCCCCTGTGCCATTTTAAAGAAGTTAGACAGGCAATTTGATAGAGGCGGCACTCACCGGACTTATACATACAAATAGAGACACTGCACTTCCACCAGCACAGTACTAACGTTTCGGAGTTTAATCCTTCATCAGAGTACTCTGTGCTGGTGGTAGTACAGTGCCTTTATTTGTATGTATAAGTCCATTGAGTCCCATCACTAACAAATTGACTAATATATATATATACATACACACACACACACACACACACACACACACACACACACACACACAGTATTATATATATATATATATATATATAAATATATTATATCCCAGATGTGGAGGCGGCACTCGGAGTCTTCCACACTCACGTTAAAATTAAGCAAACTTGTTTCTATTCTTCAACGTTTCGGGGGCTATGTTGGGGCTGCACACCCCTTAAGGAGGGCACTGGAACCATTACCCTTGCGGGATAGGGGAGCGCTGGATTGCACGCTGGTATTTATATATAGAACAATCCGTGGTTTTTTTTCCACATGAACCAGCACACCAAAAAGTAGCAGGAATATTAATTCATTTAATCCATATTAATCCATATTAATTCTCCAAAAGTGCAATGTGCAATGTGCAAGCATAGGCATGGATAATAAAAGTAATACTTAGCAGTTCAATGCATCAAAGTGAGTGGCAGCTCCTACAGCTGTTTCGGTGCTAAAGCACCTTCATCATGGGAATAGCCATCAGAATAGTCTGATGGCTATTCCCATGATGAAGGTGCTTTAGCACCGAAACAGCTGTAGGAGCTGCCACTCACTTTGATGCATTGAACTGCTAAGTATTACTTTTATTATCCATGCCTATGCTTGCACATTGCACATTGCACTTTTGGAGAATTAATATGGATTAATATGGATTAAATGAATTAATATTCCTGCTACTTTTTGGTGTGCTGGTTCATGTGAAAAAAAACCACGGATTGTTCTGTACTGATTGTCTCACCGTGCACCCAGCAAATGATTAAGAAGGTGTGTGCGATTCAATTCGCTTTGGGTATTTATATATATATATATATATATATATATATATACACACATACTGCTAGTTTTTCTAACCATATAGACAGTCCATATACTGTACATGAGGGTACTCACAGTCATGCCACACACCTAATGTGACACAGCATTTGATGGGTGCTGGATCTTATTGTTAAATAGCTGCAGCACAGCATGCTTGGTTGTGAGGGGAGGCGGAGCTGTCAATGGTAACTGATGGCCCGGACCTGTGAAGGCTTAAGGGGGAGCTGCTGCGGCTGCACTCCCCCCGGTGGTCATGTTCCTTTTGTCTTTATTGAGCTTCTGCACAGAAGCTCTCAGTTAACGCTGCCAGATTGGAACTGAGTTCTGATTGTAGCAGCAGCCTGGAGGTGGGGTGACGGGCGGCCGGTGAGGGGACAACGGGACCGGCCAACCAGGATCTGGTATGGCGTCCCGGTGGCCCAGTCTGCCCCTGGATGGGTTAGAAATTCATTGGTGGATTGGAGGAACGTGGAAGGAGTGCAAGAAAGCTGAGAAAAATTAAAAAAGTGCAATACTAAAAGCAACCTTTGTATCAAAAGGGTTAATAAAAAAAAATACATAGGAAGAAAGCCAGTGTGGTTTACAAAAGGTATATTAACTAGTGTGAAAGCAAAATAATGGCTTTTTAGGTGTATCTTATCAGATGGAGGCTAAAGGTGCATACACACAATGAGATTTGGGCTAACAGGGGCTAGGTTGGCATCACAAGCACATAATGACTGTTCTTACGATACTGACTAATGTGCGATTTTGGCTCAGAGTCAATTTTGGCTATATTTTCTACAAGATAGTCAAAATTGACTTGCCTGCACAGTCTACCTAAGCTTGCGATGCCGACCACGCGGGACCGCGCATCGCTCGGGATTGCAAGGTGACTTTCACCTTGCGATCTGCACTAACTTTTCTTACGATTTTGACTATATAGTCAAAATCGTAAGACAATATCTCACCGTGTGTACACACCATAAGAAGGTAATCAGATGTGCAATGGCTCAAGCTGAGGAGAAAATGGCCCAGTCGGTAGGTAAAGGGGTTAAAGGCAATTTTTTTTTTGTAAGTATATACTGTAAGTGAAAAGAGAAAATCAAATGGAGGAATAATAACAGAGTGAGAATTTGGTTGTGGGAAACAAGGCAATAGCAGATCATCTAAATAATTATATTTGCACAGTATTCACTACAGGAGAGGGGAAGGGGCCACTGTTAAGCAGGGTTGCCTACTTTAAATAGCTCAAGAGACGCAGCAGGAGACTTCAGGGGGCGGGCACTGACAGCATTAAGCCCGCCCCACATCAGGAAACGCCGCGATTCGTGGGTCCGCGGGAATGGGGTGGGCCTAAAATGGGCCGATTTGCATCATTTTAACACCTTCCCCACCCCACGGACTCGCGAATACGACAGTGTATCTCTTCATCCTGCCCGCGTCACTAGGGTGCGAGCAGGATGCGGGAGACCTGGCTACTCTTCCGCGGGTGCGGGGGGCTACCCCAAAAAATGGAAGCCTCCCGCAGCTTCCGGGAGAGTAGGCAAGTATGCTGTTAAGTTTCAATGACATTCATAAAAATGAGGTACGTGAAAGTACATTTACTGAGGAGAAGGTCCAAACAGATCTCTCAAAACTGAAAATGGAAAAAAGCAATGCTGCCAGATGGGATACATACAAGCAGTGCCAGATTAAGGTACTCATGGGCCTGGAGGGGCCTACTGTGTGCTGCCGCAAGGGGTGTGGCCAGCATGGTGTGGGTGTGGCTACTGGTATGGGTGCGTGACCAGCACTGTATATATATATATATATGTGTGTGTGTGCATGTATATATGTATGTATGTGTTTGTAACAGAAACTTTCAGTGCTTTAATTATTATATTACAATAATTATTTTATTAAGAGAGGAGAAAAAAAAAATGACGAAGACAGGAGAAAGAACAGGGTCTAGATGGGAGGGAGATAGGACAGAGCAGGGCCTGATCAACCAATAGGCTGATCAGGCTGCAGCCTGGAGCGCAGGGACCTGGGGGTGCACAGCGGGTGTGGACGTCAGGTGCGTCATGACGTCACCTGCCAGCGTCCACAGCCGTTGAGTACAGCGGCCCTGCCCAAGAGAGGATCGGCCGCAGCGACTCCGCAAACAGCACCAGTGCTGTGGACCGGCTGTTACTGACTGAGGAGGGGGGCAGAGACCATCTGAAGCATTCTGCGGGTCTGTGTGTCACAAGGGCATATTTGGAGGAGGAAGGAAAAATATCAGAGTGCGAGAGGTTAAAGAGGTATACAAGGTGGGAGAAAGCATTGAGAGAGAGGGAGCGGAGATGGTAGGAGGGAATCTAGTAGAGGGGGCAGGTAGAGAGGGTCGAGGATGAACTTCACTGCTGGTGGTAGAGAAAAAGTAGGTAAAAGTGGGTTGGCCAGTATTACAAGGTGATTAGGATTTAGGGAGGAAATGTACTGATAGTAGTAAATAGAGTGAGCAGGACTTTCTCCTGCCATTCAGCTGTGCTTAGGCATTTTTAGAGGCAGCGTGTAAGTCTAGAGTGCCAGAGTTGGAGTGTGGATCATTGGAGATTGAGAGTGTCTGCGGCTACTACACAACCAGAGCCACAGACAGAGGTTCTCCACAATTTTGACACATAATTACAGATTTTTATCTAAATATGAGCAACAAAAATCTAAGTGAAAAAAATTGGTGGTGGGGGATTGGGAAGGGTGGGGTGGGGTGGGGTGGGAGGAAACTTCTGTATTAGCCTAGGGTGGCTGGAACCCTTAATCAGGCTCTGGGGGGGTTAGGGGGGGGGGGAGAAAGAAAAAGGGAGAATAGGGGCTAGATAGGAGGAATACGGGAGAGAGATAGGGGGAAGAATAGTAGGAGATGGGACGGAGACGGGAAGATGGCAGGAAGAAGGGAAGGGAGACTGGTGAAGGAATATGGGAGGCACACAGGGGATGGGAGGAAGAACAGAGGCTAGATGGGAGGAAGAAGGGAGGAAGATATGAGGAAGAACAATGGAAGGCGGGAGGAAGAAAGGGGGAAGAACAGTCTGGTGAGGGGGGATAAAACAGGTGACGGGGAGGAGGGGGGATTAGCCACAGCTGTAACTACGTGTGTGCCAGGTGTGCCTGGCACACAGCGCAGTCGCCCTGAGGGCGCAATGGCCAGCGGCTTGTAATGAGTCAAATTGACTCATTACAAGCTGTCTCTGCTGTGCTGTGTGCACCGCGCTGGAGAAGAGGAGTGGAGCAGCTCCGGAGGCAGGGGAGGAGGATGAGGAGGGAGGGGGACTGGAGCCGCAGCAGCGCAGTGTAATTGGTAGTGGCGCCACTGCAGCAGTCCCTCTCCTTCCGCATTGGCTGCCCTGCGCTGCTGTGAATGCTGGGATGCACTTCCCTCATCCCAGCATTCACAGCGGCGTCGGCAAGCCAATGCGGAAGGAGAGGGACATCTGCAGCGGCGCCACCACCAATTACACTGCGATGCTGCGGCTCCAGTCCCCCTCCCTCCTCCTCCTCCTTCTCCCCTGCCCGGGATCTGCTGCATGAAGCCTGCACCGAGGAGCCTGACTACCAGCGGGGAGAGATGGTAAGTATCTATCTATCTATCTATCTATCTATCTATCTATCTATCTATCTATCTATCTATCTATCTATCCTGTCTGCCGCAATGTGTAAAAAGGGGGATGCTGTCTGCTGTAATGTGCAGAAAGGAGGACACTGTCTGCCGTAATGTGTAAAAAAAGGGGACGCTGTCTGCCGTAATGTGTAAAAAGGGGGACGCTGTCTGTCGTAATGTGTAAAAAGGGGGACGCTGTCTGTCGTAATGTGTAAAAAGGGGGACGCTGTCTGCCGTAATGTGTAAAAAGGGGATGCTGTCTGCCGTAATGTGTAAAAAGGGCACGCTGTGTGCCGTAATGTGTAAAAAGGGGGGCGCTGTCTGCCGTAATGTGTAAAAAGGGGACACTGTTTGCCGTAATGTGTAAAAAGGGCACGCTGTGTGCCGTAATGTGTAAAAAGGGGGACGCTGTCTGCCGTAATGTGTAAAAAGGGGGACGCTATCTGCCGTAATGTGTAAAAAGGGGACGCTGTCTGCCGTAATGTGTAAAAAGGGGACGCTGTCTGCCTTAATGTGTAAAAAGGGGGACTGTCTGCTGTAATGTGCAAAAGGTGGACTCTGTCCACCGTAATTTGTAAAAAGAGGACGCTGTCTGCCGTAATGTGTAAAAAGGGGACGCTGTCTGCCGTAATGTGTAAAAAGGGGACGCTGTCTGCCGTAATGTGTAAAAAGGGCACGCTGTCTGCCGTAATGTGTAAAAAGGGGGACTCTGTCCGCCATAATGTGTAAAAAGATGACGCTGTCTGCCGTAATGTGCATCTTGCATAGGGGAGGTGCCAATGCCATTTCTTACACACAGCACTAAATGCCTAGTTACGGCACTGGGATTAGCCTACTGGTGGTGGTGGTTGGGAGGAGAAGAGGGGAGGGGGGATTAGCCTGGTATCAGGGGGAGGGGGGGGATTAGTCTGGTGAGGGAGAGGTAGCCTGGTGACAGGGGGAGGAGGGGGGAATTAGTTTGGTGAGGGGGGTTAGCCTGGTGACAGGGGGAGGAGGGGTGGTTAGTGTGGTGACAGGGGGAGGAGAGGGGGATTAGTCTAGTGAGGGGGTGGGTTAGCCTGGTGACAGCAGGGGGAGGAGGGGGGAATTAGTCTGGGGAGGGGGTGGGTTAGCCTGGTGACGGGGAGGAGGGTTGACCTGGTGTCAGAAGGAGGAGGGGGGGTTAGCCTGGTGACAGGGGGAGGAGGGGGGAATTTGTCTGGGGAGGGGGAGGGGGAGGAGGGGGAAAGGGTTGGCCTGGTGACAGAAGGAGAAGGGGGGGATTAGTCTGGTAGGGGGGGTTAGCCTGGTGACAGGGGGAGGAGGGGAGAATTCGTCTGGGGAGGGTTGGCCTGCTGGCAGAAGGAGGAGGGGGGATTAGTCTGGTGAGGAGGGGTTAGCCTGGTGACATGGGGAGGAGGGGGGAATTCGTATGGGGAGGGGGGAATTCGTCTGGGGAGGGGGGGAGGGTTGGCCTGGTGACAGAAGGAGGAGAGGGGGGATTAGTCTGGTGAGGGGGAGTTAGCCTGGTGACATGGGGAGGAGGGGGTAATTCTTCTGGGGAGGGGGGGAGGGTTGGCCTGGTGACAGAAGGAGGTGGGGGGGGGATTAGTCTGGTGAGGGGGGGTTAGCCTGGTGACATGGAGAGGAGGGGGGAATTCGTCTGGGGAGGGGGGGAGCGTTGGCCTGCCAGGCCTGGTGACAGAAGGAGGAGGGGGGGATTAGTCTGGCGAGGGGGGGTTAGCCTGGTGACATGGGGAGGAGGGGGGGATTAGTTTGGTGACAGTGGGAGGAGGGGGAATTGCTGGATGAACTTTCATTTGTGCTGCTACATAATGCAGGCATTTTGTATATTACCTGTCACTGGCAGCTCCGGTAATGCAGGAATAGGGACCTCCGGGGTATCTGACCTATCGGCGCGGTAGTAATAGGGAGATCCAGCCTTCTGCGACTGCCAATCACCGCACAGCCGCGTCCGACCCACCCGGCATCTAAAGTTAAACGGGAGCCGCGGCTGAGAAAGGAACACCGCGGGAGCCACCGCCAGAGCCGGGGATGCAGCATAGGTTTCCGGAAAATCTGTTGGCGTGGAACAGTCTGGCCGGCGCCCTTCTCTGCTGTATCAGCCTCGTACGTGGTATAATAGTAGGGCTGGCCATGGTACCCTCCCACGATCTCTACTCTGCGGCGGTGCCAGCTGCAGCGGAGAAGTGCTGCTGGGTCCTAGAGCCACTTGATCATCCCAGTGCCCTGCAGCCGGCAGAAAATAGAGGTGCAGGCGGGGTGGGTCTCTAGCTGTGTCCACCAGACCACAGCATCACTGGCAGGCTGTTGTAGCAGGAAATATTTTTTCCTGTTTACATCAGCACAGGAGTATGCAGTTGCTGTGGGCCTATTTTGCTGGTGGGCCTGGAGCTGCAGCTCCATCAGCCCCATTGTTAATCCGGCCCTGCATACAAGAATACTGCAAGAGCTTAAAGATGTGCTGGTGTTTAGCTCGCTGATCCAGCCTGAAACTCTGTCCTGGGTTCATCCTGAATCCTTGTCTGTTTATTCAGCCTGAAACCCTGGCCTGCTGTAGTTATGCAACCCTGTCTGTTTATCCAGCCTGGTTTGTGTAATCCTGCCTTTAACCCTGTTTTTGCCTTGCCTGCTTTCCTGTTTTGTTTTAGTCTCCAGGTCTTTGCATCACCTGCTTGCCAAGTGCTATCCTTGTGCTTGATCCTGCCATTAACCCTGTAATTTCCTTGCCTGCAGTCCCGCTTTGTATCAGTTCCAGTCTTAAGCCTGGATACACACTAGACGTTGTGTGTACCCAGCGACTTTGGCAGAGACGGGACCCGGCGGCGGGGCCGGCATTAGCAAGTGCACACACACTTGCCGATGCCGGCAGGGGGGAAGCAGTGGCAACATGGTCCTCTCAGGCGAGATATCGCTGGATTGACCTGTATGCACGTCCATTAGATGAAGTCGCTGACAATGCAAGGGAGTGCGCATCATCAGCGATATCGTCTAGTGCACAGGATCTCAAACTCGGTCCTCAGGACCCCACACAGTGCATGTTTTGCAGGTCTCCTCATAGAAGCACAAGTGAAATAATTTGCTCCACCTGTGGACTTTTTAAAATGTGTCAGTGAATAATGAATACACCTGTGCACTTGGTGGGTTACCTGCAAAACATGCACTGTGTGGGGTCCTGAGGACCGAGTTTGAGAACCACTGGTCTAGTGCATAGGTTCTCAAACTCAGTCCTCAGGACCCCACACAGTGCATGTTTTGCAGGCCTCCTCATAGAATCACAAGTGAAATAATTAGCTCCACCTGTGGACCTTTTAAAATGTGTCAGTGAGTAATTAATACACCTGTGCACCTGCTGGGTTACCTGCAAAACATGCTCTGTGTGGGGACATTCTCACTGGAACTCATGCTCAAGCAACTTTGGGACCCGGAAGAAGACGCTGTAGCCAGTGCAGCTGCCGGGAGCAGGTAAGACACCTCTAGGCCACCAGGGATGGTTTGTCGACAGGTCATCATGTCAGCATATCCATGCAGCCATATATAAGCACATATATGCAAGATAAGTAAATTCCCAATAAAGATCACCCTGCTTTCAGGTGCAGGAATATTTTGATGTGCCTTTCAGAAGACGTGAAGTTTGCACTAGAGATGAGCGGGTTCGGTTCCTCGGAATCCGAACCCGCCCGAACTTCAGTTTTTTTTACACGGGGCCGAGCGACTCGGATCTTCCCGCCTTGCTCGGTTAACCCGAGCGCGCCCGAACGTCATCATCCCGCTGTCGGATTCTCGCGAGGCTCGGATTCTATCGCGAGACTCGGATTCTATATAAGGAGCCGCGCGTCGCCGCCATTTTCACACGTGCATTGAGATTCATAGGGAGAGGACGTGGCTGGCGTCCTCTCCGTTTATAGAGAAGAGAGTGAGACTAGAGTAGAGAGAGACACAGTAGTAATTTTGGGGAGCATTAGGAGGAGTACTTTAGGAGGAGTACTACTACTTGCTGAAGTGATAGATAGATAGTGTGACTGTATAATGTATATCTGACTTGTGGGGGAGACACTGACAGTGGGGAGCAGTTAGAGTCTGAGAGCAGGACTTGCTGCCAGAGTGCCACACTGCCATTGTGACCACACTGACCACCAGTATAATATATATTGTGATTGTCTGCTTAGGAGTACTACTTGCAAGTTGCTGATAGTGTGACCAGTGACCTGACCACCAGTTTAATAATCACCACCAGTTTAATATATATAATATATATATATAATTGTATATAATATATATATAATATATTGTATACCACCTACCCGTTTTTTCTTTTTTTCTTTCTTCTTCTTTATACATACTACTATAGTAGCTTACTGTAGCAGTCTGCGGTGCTGCTGAGCTGACAGTGTCCAGCAGGTCCGTCATCAGTCATTACATAATAAATATATATTATATACCTGTCCGGCTGCAGTACTAGTGATATTATATATATATATATATATTGATTTCATCTAATTATCATCCAGTCTATATTAGCAGCAGACACAGTACGGTAGTCCACGGCTGTAGCTACCTCTGTGTCGGCAGTCGCTGGTCCATCCATAATTGTATACCACCTACCCGTGGTTTTTTTTTTTTTTTTCCTTCTTTATACATACTACTATAGTAGCTTACTGTAGCAGTCTGCGGTGCTGCTGAGCTGACAGTGTCCAGCAGGTCCGTCATCAGTCATTACATAATAAATATATATTATATACCTGTCCGGCTGCAGTACTAGTGATATTATATATATATATATATATTGATTTCATCTCATTATCATCCAGTCTATATTAGCAGCAGACACAGTATGGTAGTCCACGGCTGTAGCTACCTCTGTGTCGGCAGTCGCTGGTCCATCCATAATTGTATACCACCTACCCGTGGTTTTTTTTTTTCTTTCTTCTTTATACATACTACTATAGTAGCTTACTGTAGCAGTCTGCGGTGCTGCTGAGCTGACAGTGTCCAGCAGGTCCGTCATCAGTCATTACATAATAAATATATCTACCTGTCCGGCTGCAGTACTAGTGTGATATTATATATATATATATTGATTTCATCTCATTATCATCCAGTCTATATTAGCAGCAGACACAGTACGGTAGTCCACGGCTGTAGCTACCTCTGTGTCGGCAGTCGCTGGTCCATCCATAATTGTATACCACCTACCCGTGGTTTTTTTTTTCTTTCTTCTTTATACATACTACTATAGTAGCTTACTGTAGCAGTCTGCGGTGCTGCTGAGCTGACAGTGTCCAGCAGGTCCGTCATCAGTCATTACATAATAAATATATATTATATACCTGTCCGGCTGCAGTACTAGTGATATTATATATATATTGATTTCATCTCATTATCATCCAGTCTATATTAGCAGCAGACACAGTACGGTAGTCCACGGCTGTAGCTACCTCTGTGTCGGCAGTCGCTCGTCCATCCATAAGTATACTAGTATCCATCCATCTCCATTGTTTACCTGAGGTGCCTTTTAGTTGTGCCTATTAAAATATGGAGAACAAAAATGTTGAGGTTCCAAAATTAGGGAAAGATCAAGATCCACTTCCACCTCGTGCTGAAGCTGCTGCCACTAGTCATGGCCGAGACGATGAAATGCCAGCAACGTCGTCTGCCAAGGCCGATGCCCAATGTCATAGTACAGAGCATGTAAAATCCAAAACACCAAATATCAGTAAAAAAAGGACTCCAAAATCTAAAATAAAATTGTCGGAGGAGAAGCGTAAACTTGCCAATATGCCATTTACCATACGGAGTGGCAAGGAACGGCTGAGGCCCTGGCCTATGTTCATGGCTAGTGGTTCAGCTTCACATGAGGATGGAAGCACTCAGCCTCTTGCTAGAAAAATGAAAAGACTCAAGCTGGCAAAAGCACCGCAAAGAACTGTGCGTTCTTCGAAATCCCAAATCCACAAGGAGAGTCCAATTGTGTCGGTTGCGATGCCTGACCTTCCCAACACTGGACGTGAAGAGCATGCGCCTTCCACCATTTGCACGCCCCCTGCAAGTGCTGGAAGGAGCACCCGCAGTCCAGTTCCTGATAGTCAGATTGAAGATGTCAGTGTTGAAGTACACCAGGATGAGGAGGATATGGGCGTTGCTGGCGCTGGGGAGGAAATTGACAAGGAGGATTCTGATGGTGAGGTGGTTTGTTTAAGTCAGGCACCCGGGGAGACACCTGTTGTCCGTGGGAGGAATATGGCCGTTGACATGCCTGGTGAAAATACCAAAAAAATCAGCTCTTCGGTGTGGAAGTATTTCAACAGAAATGCGGACAACATTTGTCAAGCCGTGTGTTGCCTTTGTCAAGCTGTAATAAGTAGGGGTAAGGACGTTAACCACCTCGGAACATCCTCCCTTATACGTCACCTGCAGCGCATTCATAATAAGTCAGTGACAAATTCAAAAACTTTGGGCGACAGCGGAAGCAGTCCACTGACCAGTAAATCCCTTCCTCTTGTAACCAAGCTCACGCAAACCACCCCACCAACTCCCTCAGTGTCAATTTCCTCCTTCCCCAGGAATGCCAATAGTCCTGCAGGCCATGTCACTGGCAATTCTGACGAGTCCTCTCCTGCCTGGGATTCCTCCGATGCATCCTTGCGTGTAACGCCTACTGCTGCTGGCGCTGCTGTTGTTGCTGCTGGGAGTCGATGGTCATCCCAGAGGGGAAGTCGTACTCATAAGCCCACTTTTACTACTTCCACCAAGCAATTGACTGTCCAACAGTCCTTTGCGAGGAAGATGAAATATCACAGCAGTCATCCTGCTGCAAAGCGGATAACTGAGGCCTTGGCATCCTGGGTGGTGAGAAACGTGGTTCCGGTATCCATCATTACTGCAGAGCCAACTAGAGACTTGTTGGAGGTACTGTGTCCCCGGTACCAAATACCATCTAGGTTCCATTTCTCTAGGCAGGCGATACCGAAAATGTACACAGACCTCAGAAAAAGAGTCACCAGTGTCCTAAAAAATGCAGCTGTACCCAATGTCCACTTAACCACGGACATGTGGACAAGTGGAGCAGGGCAGGGTCAGGACTATATGACTGTGACAGCCCACCGGGTAGATGTATGGACTCCCGCCGCAAGAACAGCAGCGGCGGCACCAGTAGCAGCATCTCGCAAACGCCAACTCTTACCTAGGCAGGCTACGCTTTGTATCACCGGTTTCCAGAATACGCACACAGCTGAAAACCTCTTACGGCAACTGAGGAAGATCATCGCGGAATGGCTTACCCCAATTGGACTCTCCTGTGGATTTGTGGCATCGGACAACGCCAGCAATATTGTGTGCGCATTAAATCTGGGCAAATTCCAGCACGTCCCATGTTTTGCACATACCTTGAATTTGGTGGTGCAGAATTTTTCTTAAAACGACAGGGGCGTGCAAGAGATGCTGTCGGTGGCCAGAAGAATTGCGGGACACTTTCGGCGTACAGGCACCACGTACAAAAGACTGGAGCAACACCAAAAACGCCTGAACCTGCCCTGCCATCATCTGAAGCAAGAAGTGGTAACGAGGTGGAATTCAACCCTATATATGCTTCATAGGTTGGAGGAGCAGCAAAAGGCCATTCAAGCCTATACAATTCAGCACGATATAGGAGGTGGAATGCACCTGTCTCAAGCGCAGTGGAGAATGATTTCAACGTTGTGCAAGGTTCTGCTGCCCTTTGAACTTGCCACACGTGAAGTCAGTTCAGACACTGCCAGCCTGAGTCTGGTCATTCCCCTCATCAGGCTTTTGCAGAAGAAGCTGGAGACATTGAAGGAGGAGCTAACACGGAGCGATTCCGCTAGGCATGTGGGACTTGTGGATGGAGCCCTTAATTCGCTTAACAAGGATTCACGGGTGGTCAATCTGTTGAAATCAGAGCACTACATTTTGGCCACCGTGCTCGATCCTAGATTTAAAACCTACCTTGGATCTCTCTTTCCGGCAGACACAAGTCTGCTGGGGTTCAAAGACCTGCTGGTGAGAAAATTGTCAAGTCAAGCGGAACGCGACCTGTCAACATCTCCTCCTTCACATTCTCCCGCAACTGGGGGTGCGAGGAAAAGGCTCAGAATTCCGAGCCCACCCGCTGGCGGTGATGCAGGGCAGTCTGGAGCGACTGCTGATGCTGACATCTGGTCCGGACTGAAGGACCTGTCAACGATTACGGACATGTCGTCTACTGTCACTGCATATGATTCTCTCCCCATTGAAAGAATGGTGGAGGATTATATGAGTGACCGCATCCAAGTAGGCACGTCACACAGTCCGTACTTATACTGGCAGGAAAAAGAGGCAATTTGGAGGCCCTTGCACAAACTGGCTTTATTCTACCTAAGTTGCCCTCCCACAAGTGTGTACTCCGATAGAGTGTTTAGTGCCGCCGCTCACCTTGTCAGCAATCGGCGTACGAGGTTACTTCCAGATAATGTGGAGAAGATGATGTTCATTAAAATGAATTATAATCAATTCCTCCGTGGAGACATTGACCAGCAGCAATTGCCTCCACAAAGTACACAGGGAGCTGAGATGGTGGATTCCAGTGGGGACGAATTGATAATCTGTGAGGAGGGGGATGTACACGGTGATATATCGGAGGATGATGATGAGGTGGACATCTTGCCTCTGTAGAGCCAGTTTGTGCAAGGAGAGATTAATTGCTTCTTTTTTGGTGGGGGTCCAAACCAACCCGTCATTTCAGTCACAGTCGTGTGGCAGACCCTGTCGCTGAAATGATGGGTTGGTTAAAGTGTGCATGTCCTGTTTATACAACATAAGGGTGGGTGGGAGGGCCCAAGGACAATTCCATCTTGCACCTCTTTTTTCTTTAATTTTTCTTTGCGTCATGTGCTGTTTGGGGAGTGTTTTTTGGAAGGGCCATCCTGTGTGACACTGCAGTGCCACTCCTAGATGGGCCCGGTGTTTGTGTCGGCCACTAGGGTCGCTTATCTTACTCACACAGCTACCTCATTGCGCCTCTTTTTTTCTTTGCGTCATGTGCTGTTTGGGGAGTGTTTTTTGGAAGGGCCATCCTGCGTGACACTGCAGTGCCACTCCTAGATGGGCCCGGTGTTTGTGTCGGCCACTAGGGTCGCTTATCTTACTCACACAGCTACCTCATTGCGCCTCTTTTTTTCTTTGCGTCATGTGCTGTTTGGGGAGTGTTTTTTGGAAGGGCCATCCTGCGTGACACTGCAGTGCCACTCCTAGATGGGCCCGGTGTTTGTGTCGGCCACTAGGGTCGCTTATCTTACTCACACAGCTACCTCATTGCGCCTCTTTTTTTCTTTGCGTCATGTGCTGTTTGGGGAGTGTTTTTTGGAAGGGCCATCCTGCGTGACACTGCAGTGCCACTCCTAGATGGGCCCGGTGTTTGTGTCGGCCACTAGGGTCGCTTATCTTACTCACACAGCTACCTCATTGCGCCTCTTTTTTTCTTTGCGTCATGTGCTGTTTGGGGAGTGTTTTTTGGAAGGGCCATCCTGCGTGACACTGCAGTGCCACTCCTAGATGGGCCCGGTGTTTGTGTCGGCCACTAGGGTCGCTTAGCTTAGTCATCCAGCGACCTCGGTGCAAATTTTAGGACTAAAAATAATATTGTGAGGTGTGAGGTATTCAGAATAGACTGAAAATGAGTGGAAATAATGGTTATTGAGGTTAATAATACTTTGGGATCAAAATGACCCCCAAATTCTATGATTTAAGCTGTTTTTTAGGGTTTTTTGAAAAAAACACCCGAATCCAAAACACACCCGAATCCGACAAAAAAAATTCGGTGAGGTTTTGCCAAAACGCGGTCGAACCCAAAACACGGCCGCGGAACCGAACCCAAAACCAAAACCCGAAAAATTTCAAGTGCACATCTCTAGTTTGCACTTCTATAGGTGATGATGGCTTCAGCAACTTTCCCCTGGATACACCTCTACGCTATGCTAGATTTAAAGCTGCACATACAGTATCGTTCAGAGCCTTACTTCTCATTATTATGAGCCTACACAAGAGAGATGCACCTTTATCATGAGGTTACACACAGCTTTGCATTCGTCTATAACTAGCTCTCAGCACGCACACTTGCCTTGTGATATATAATTAGTCTTTTCCCTGAGAAGATTCTAGGATGGAAACCGCTGCTGCTGCTATGCTACAGATATAATCTCTACTTACTGTATCTGTACAGCTGTATGGGTGTGGTTAGAGATCACTGTTAGATTATAGTCTATATTTTCTTTGTATAGTTACGTATAACAGGAATATGAGGGATTTACATTACACCTGCAGCATGCAATGTCCAGCTTCCCAACACCTCTCTCCCCTGGATATTAATGCTAAAAACATAGTAGCACCTCTTATAGGTCCCTCAGACCTCATGCCATCAGACCTCTCTACATGCCTCTTATAGGCCCCACAAACATACTATCAGGCCTCCATACATGCCTCTTATAGGCCCCACAAACATGCTATCAGGCCTCCATACATGCCTCTTATAGGCCCCACAAACATGCCATCAGACCTCTCTACATGCCTCTTATAGGCCCCACAAACATACTATCTGGCCTCCATACATGCCTCTTATAGGCCCCACAAACATGCTATCAGGCCTCCATACATGCCTCTTATAGGCCCCACAAACATGCTATCAGGCCTCCATACACGCCTCTTATAGGCCCCACAAACATGCTATCAGACCTCTCTACATGCCTCTTATAGGCCCCACAAACATGCTATCAGGCCTCCATCCATGCCTCTTATAGGCCCCACAAACATACTATCAGGCCTCCATACATGCCTCTTATAGGCCCCACAAACATGCTATCAGGCCTCCATACACGCCTCTTATAGGCCCCACAAACATGCTATCAGTCCTCCATACACTCCTCTTATAGGCCCCACAAACATGCTATCAGGCCTCCATACACGCCTCTTATAGGCCCCACAAACATGCTATCAGGCCTCCATACATGCCTCTTATAGGCCCCACAAACATGCTATCAGGCCTCCATCCATGCCTCTTATAGGCCCCACAAACATGCTATCTGGCCTCCATACATGCCTCTTATAGGCCCCACAAACATGCTATCAGGCCTCCATACATGCCTCTTATAGGCCCCACAAACATGCTATCAGGCCTCCATACACGCCTCTTATAGGCCCCACAAACATGCTATCAGGCCTCCATACACGCCTCTTATAGGCCCCACAAACATGCTATCAGGCCTCCATACACGCCTCTTATAGGCCCCACAAACATGCTATCAGACCTCTCTACATGCCTCTTATAGGCCCCACAAACATGCTATCAGGCCTCCATACATGCCTCTTATAGGCCCCACAAACATGCTATCAGGCCTCCATACATGCCTCTTATAGGCCCCACAAACATGCTATCAGGCCTCCATACATGCCTCTTATAGGCCCCACAAACATGCTATCAGGCCTCCATACATGCCTCTTATAGGCCCCACAAACATGCTATCAGGCCTCCATACATGCCTCTTATAGGCCCCACAAACATGCTATCAGGCCTCCATACATGCCTCTTATAGGCCCCACAAACATGCTATCAGGCCTCCATACATGCCTCTTATAGGCCCCACAAACATGCTATCAGGCCTCCATACATGCCTCTTATAGGCCCCACAAACATGCTATCAGGCCTCCATACATGCCTCTTATAGGCCCCACAAACATACTATCAGGCCTCCATACACGCCTCTTATAGGCCCCACAAACATACTATCAGGCCTCCATACATGTCTCTTATAGGCCCCACAAACATGCTATCAGGCCTCCATACACGCCTCTTATAGGCCCCACAAACATACTATCAGGCCTCCATACATGCCTCTTATAGGCCCCACAAACATACTATCAGGCCTCCATACATGCCTCTTATAGGCCCCACAAACATGCTATCAGGCCTCCATACATGCCTCTTATAGGCCCCACAAACATGCTATCAGGCCTCCATACATGCCTCTTATAGGCCCCACAAACATGCTATCAGGCCTCCATACACGCCTCTTATAGGCCCCACAAACATGCTATCAGGCCTCCATACATGTCTCTTATAGGCCCCACAAATATGCTATCAGACCTCTCTACATGCCTCTTATAGGCCCCACAAACATGCTATCAGGCCTCCATACACGCCTCTTATAGGCCCCACAAACATGCTATCAGGCCTCCATACACGCCTCTTATAGGCCCCACAAACATGCCATCAGACCTATCTACATGCCTCTTATAGGCCCCACAAACATGCTATCAGGCCTCCATACATGCCTCTTATAGGCCCCACAAACATGCTATCAGGCCTCCATACACGCCTCTTATAGGCCCCACAAACATGCTATCAGGCCTCCATACATGCCTCTTATAGGCCCCACAAACATACTATCAGGCCTCCATACATGCCTCTTATAGGCCCCACAAACATGCTATCAGGCCTCCATACACGCCTCTTATAGGCCCCACAAACATGCTATCAGGCCTCCATACACGCCTCTTATAGGCCCCACAAACATGCTATCAGGCCTCCATACACGCCTCTTATAGGCCCCACAAACATGCTATCAGGCCTCCATACATGCCTCTTATAGGCCCCACAAACATGCTATCAGGCCTCCATACATGCCTCTTATAGGCCCCACAAACATGCTATCAGGCCTCCATACATGCCTCTTATAGGCCCCACAAACATGCTATCAGGCCTCCATACATGCCTCTTATAGGCCCCACAAACATGCTATCAGGCCTCCATACATGCCTCTTATAGGCCCCACAAACATGCTATCAGGCCTCCATACACGCCTCTTATAGGCCCCACAAACATGCTATCAGACCTCTCTACATGCCTCTTATAGGCCCCACAAACATGCTATCAGACCTCTCTACATGCCTCTTATAGGCCCCACAAACATGCTATCAGGCCTCCATACATGCCTCTTATAGGCCCCACAAACATGCTATCAGGCCTCCATACATGCCTCTTATAGGCCCCACAAACATGCTATCAGACCTCCATACATGCCTCTTATAGGCCCCACAAACATGCTATCAGGCCTCCATACACACCTCTTATAGGCCCCACAAACATGCTATCAGGCCTCCATACATGCCTCTTATAGGCCCCACAAACATGCTATCAGGCCTCCATACACGCCTCTTATAGGCCCCACAAACATGCTATCAGGCCTCCATACATGCCTCTTATAGGCCCCACAAACATGCTATCAGGCCTCCATACATGCCTCTTATAGGCCCCACAAACATGCTATCAGGCCTCCATACATGCCTCTTATAGGCCCCACAAACATGCTATCAGGCCTCCATACACGCCTCTTATAGGCCCCACAAACATGCTATCAGGCCTCCATACATGCCTCTTATAGGCCCCACAAACATGCTATCAGGCCTCCATACATGCCTCTTATAGGCCCCACAAACATGCTATCAGGCCTCCATACATGCCTCTTATAGGCCCCACAAACATACTATCAGGCCTCCATACACGCCTCTTATAGGCCCCACAAACATACTATCAGGCCTCCATACATGTCTCTTATAGGCCCCACAAACATGCTATCAGGCCTCCATACACGCCTCTTATAGGCCCCACAAACATACTATCAGGCCTCCATACATGCCTCTTATAGGCCCCACAAACATACTATCAGGCCTCCATACATGCCTCTTATAGGCCCCACAAACATGCTATCAGGCCTCCATACATGCCTCTTATAGGCCCCACAAACATGCTATCAGGCCTCCATACATGCCTCTTATAGGCCCCACAAACATGCTATCAGGCCTCCATACACGCCTCTTATAGGCCCCACAAACATGCTATCAGGCCTCCATACATGTCTCTTATAGGCCCCACAAACATGCTATCAGACCTCTCTACATGCCTCTTATAGGCCCCACAAACATGCTATCAGGCCTCCATACACGCCTCTTATAGGCCCCACAAACATGCTATCAGGCCTCCATACACGCCTCTTATAGGCCCCACAAACATGCCATCAGACCTATCTACATGCCTCTTATAGGCCCCACAAACATGCTATCAGGCCTCCATACATGCCTCTTATAGGCCCCACAAACATGCTATCAGGCCTCCATACACGCCTCTTATAGGCCCCACAAACATGCTATCAGGCCTCCATACATGCCTCTTATAGGCCCCACAAACATACTATCAGGCCTCCATACATGCCTCTTATAGGCCCCACAAACATGCTATCAGGCCTCCATACACGCCTCTTATAGGCCCCACAAACATGCTATCAGGCCTCCATACACGCCTCTTATAGGCCCCACAAACATGCTATCAGGCCTCCATACACGCCTCTTATAGGCCCCACAAACATGCTATCAGGCCTCCATACATGCCTCTTATAGGCCCCACAAACATGCTATCAGGCCTCCATACATGCCTCTTATAGGCCCCACAAACATGCTATCAGGCCTCCATACATGCCTCTTATAGGCCCCACAAACATGCTATCAGGCCTCCATACATGCCTCTTATAGGCCCCACAAACATGCTATCAGGCCTCCATACATGCCTCTTATAGGCCCCACAAACATGCTATCAGGCCTCCATACACGCCTCTTATAGGCCCCACAAACATGCTATCAGACCTCTCTACATGCCTCTTATAGGCCCCACAAACATGCTATCAGACCTCTCTACATGCCTCTTATAGGCCCCACAAACATGCTATCAGGCCTCCATACATGCCTCTTATAGGCCCCACAAACATGCTATCAGGCCTCCATACATGCCTCTTATAGGCCCCACAAACATGCTATCAGACCTCCATACATGCCTCTTATAGGCCCCACAAACATGCTATCAGGCCTCCATACACACCTCTTATAGGCCCCACAAACATGCTATCAGGCCTCCATACATGCCTCTTATAGGCCCCACAAACATGCTATCAGGCCTCCATACACGCCTCTTATAGGCCCCACAAACATGCTATCAGGCCTCCATACACGCCTCTTATAGGCCCCACAAACATGCTATCAGGCCTCCATACATGCCTCTTATAGGCCCCACAAACATGCTATCAGGCCTCCATACATGCCTCTTATAGGCCCCACAAACATGCTATCAGGCCTCCATACATGCCTCTTATAGGCCCCACAAACATGCTATCAGGCCTCCATACACGCCTCTTATAGGCCCCACAAACATGCTATCAGGCCTCCCTACATGCCTCTTATAGGCCCCACAAACATGCTATCAGGCCTCCATACACGCCTCTTATAGGCCCCACAAACATGCTATCAGGCCTCCATACATGCCTCTTATAGGCCCCACAAACATGCTATCAGGCCTCCATACATGCCTCTTATAGGCCCCACAAACATGCTATCAGGCCTCCCTACATGCCTCTTATAGGCCCCACAAACATGCTATCAGGCCTCCATACACGCCTCTTATAGGCCCCACAAACATGCTATCAGGCCTCCATACACGCCTCTTATAGGCCCCACAAACATGCTATCAGGCCTCCATACATGCCTCTTATAGGCCCCACAAACATGCTATCAGGCCTCCATACACGCCTCTTATAGGCCCCACAAACATGCTATCAGGCCTCCCTACATGCCTCTTATAGGCCCCACAAACATGCTATCAGGCCTCCATACACGCCTCTTATAGGCCCCACAAACATGCTATCAGGCCTCCATACATGCCTCTTATAGGCCCCACAAACATGCTATCAGGCCTCCATACATGCCTCTTATAGGCCCCACAAACATGCTATCAGGCCTCCATACATGCCTCTTATAGGCCCCACAAACATGCTATCAGGCCTCCATACATGCCTCTTATAGGCCCCACAAACATGCTATCAGGCCTCCATACACGCCTCTTATAGGCCCCACAAACATACTATCAGGCCTCCATACATGCCTCTTATAGGCCCCACAAACATGCTATCAGGCCTCCATACATGCCTCTTATAGGCCCCACAAACATGCTATCAGGCCTCCATACATGCCTCTTATAGGCCCCACAAACATGCTATCAGGCCTCCATACATGTCTCTTATAGGCCCCACAAACATGCTATCAGGCCTCCATACATGCCTCTTATAGGCCCCACAAACATGCTATCAGGCCTCCATACACGCCTCTTATAGGCCCCACAAACATGCTATCAGGCCTCCATACACGCCTCTTATAGGCCCCACAAACATACTATCAGGCCTCCATACATGCCTCTTACAGGCCCCACAAACATACTATCAGGCCTCCATACATGCCTCTTATAGGCCCCACAAACATGCTATCAGGCCTCCATACATGTCTCTTATAGGCCCCACAAACATACTATCAGGCCTCCATACATGCCTCTTATAGGCCCCACAAACATGCTATCAGGCCTCCATACATGCCTCTTATAGGCCCCACAAACATGCTATCAGGCCTCCATACATGTCTCTTATAGGCCCCACAAACATACTATCAGGCCTCCATACATGCCTCTTATAGGCCCCACAAACATGCTATCAGGCCTCCATACATGCCTCTTATAGGCCCCACAAACATACTATCAGGCCTCCATACATGTCTCTTATAGGCCCCACAAACATGCCATCAGACCTCTCTACATGCCTCTTATAGGCCCCACAAACATGCTATCAGGCCTCCCTACATGCCTCTTATAGGCCCCACAAACATGCTATCAGGCCTCCATACATGTCTCTTATAGGCCCCACAAACATGCTATCAGGCCTCCATACATGCCTCTTATAGGCCCCACAAACATGCTATCAGGCCTCCATACATGCCTCTTATAGGCCCCACAAACATGCTATCAGGCCTCCATACACGCCTCTTATAGGCCCCACAAACATACTATCAGGCCTCCGTACATGCCTCTTATAGTCCCCACAAACATACTATCAGGCCTCCATACATGCCTCTTATAGGCCCCACAAACATGCTATCAGGCCTCCATACATGCCTCTTATAGGCCCCACAAACATGCTATCAGGCCTCCATACATGCCTCTTATAGGCCCCACAAACATACTATCAGGCCTCCATACACGCCTCTTATAGGCCCCACAAACATGCTATCAGGCCTCCCTACATGTCTCTTGCAGTCCCCTCAGATTTCATGCTATCAGACTTCCCTACATGTCTGTCCCTTACAGGCCCCTTAGACCTCATGGTTGCTAATTTAGCAAAATTGCAACTGGCTGCGGTTGCATGTTGGGGGCCGCCCAGCTGGCAAATACCTGGCAGCGATGCAATCACAATGCAATTGCATCGCTGAATTGTGGAATCCCCCTTGCCTCCGCAGCCTGTTCGCACACTTGCAAAGCAAACATACACTCCCATATAGGTGGAGACTATCTGTTCGCAGCGCTGCAAAAAATAGCTAGCGAGCGAACAACTAGGAATGACCCCCAAAGTGGAGATGGATAAAGAGAGATAAAGTACCAGCCAATCGGCTCCTGTCATTTTTCAAACACAGCCTGTGACATGACAGTTAGGAGCTGATTGGCCGGTCATTTGTCTCTCTTTATCCATCTCCACTTTATCTCTTGTTAAGGCTTAATACATTTTGGCCTGTCTATCTCAAAGGGCCAGATGTACTAAGCCTTAAAAAGTGATAACGTGGAGAGTGATAAAGTGCCAACCAACCAGCTCCTAGCTGGCATTCTTCAAACAGGGCCTGTGACATGGTAAAATGGTTGGCACTTTATCACTCTTCACTTTATCACTTTTTAAGACATAGTACATCTGGCTCAAGAGCTTGAAACATCTCCCACACAGAGTTGTATGTACATTTTGCACCTTGCAACTTGCTCTTTTTTCCTCTTACATCCTAGAGGACACTGGGGTCTACATTAGTACCATGGGGTATAGACAGGTCCACTAGGAGCCATGGGCACTTTAAGAAATCAATAGTGTGCACTGGTTCCTCCCTCTATGCCCCTCCTACCAGAGTCAGTCTAGAAACTGTGCCTGAGGAGACGGACATATCCTGAGGAAGGATGTAACAGAACAGTGGTGAGATTCGAACCATCACACACAAACAAGAGGAAAGCCATGCTAACCAAACCTGAACAGGAACAGCAACAGCTGAACCAAAAACATTACTTAACGAAGTAACAGTGAAGGAAACATGAAGCACTTGATGGGTGCCCAGTATCCTCTACGGACTACGAGAAAAGGATTTACCGGTAGGTAATTAAAATCCTATTTTCTCTTACATCCTAGAGGATACTGGGGTCCACATTAGTACCATGGGGATGTACCAAAGCACCCAAACCGGGTGGAAGAGTGCTGAGGTTCCTGCAGAACTGATTGACCAAACTGAAGGTCCTCAGAGGCCAAAGTATTGAACTTGTAGAACTTAGCAAACGTGTTTGAACCCGATCAAGTAGCTGCTTGGCAGAGCTGTAAAGCCGAGACACCCCGGGCAGCCACCCAGGAAGAACCCTCCGACCTAGTAGAGTGGGCCTGTACTTTAGGAACCGGCAATCCTTCCGTAGAATAAGCATGCTGGATAGTAAGCCTGATCCAAAGAGCAATAGACTGCTTTGAAGCAGGGCAACCAATTTTCTTGGGATCATAGAGAACAAACAGCGAGTCAGATTTTCTGTGATGAGCTGTCCGCTTCACATAGATTTTCAAAGCCCTCACAACATTCAAGGACTTTGAAGTAGCAGAGGTGTAAGTAAGCACCGGAACCACAATAGGTTGGTTGATATGAAACGCGGACACCACCTTAGGAAGAAATTGCTGACGAGTTCTGAGTTCAGCTCTACCTTCATGAAAAATCAAATAGGGGCTTTTGTGAGACAACGCCCCCAGTTTCGACACAGGCATTGCAGAATCTAAGGCCAACAGTGTAACAGTCTTCCAAGTAAGAAACTTTACGTCAACCTCCTGTAAAGGCTCAAACCATTCCGATTGTAGAAACTGCAACACCATGTTAAGATCTGTAAATGCTGGTTTACTTACAGGACTAAAAAGCATATACCTTAAACACACTTGATACACTTTACTATTGCGCCGCTGCGGCCGCAGTAATTAACCTTTCACCTTTATATTATTTACAAACCTTACGTACACAAGGTCGCACAGTGTACGCACTCTGCGTATGTACGCCGAAAGGGTGTAGGGACTACACAGTTTGCGTACACAGGCCTATACGCTGTTGGCACAATGCAGCAGCCCGAGTGGCTGTAAATACACTTTAAACCTTAGCAAGGAAATGGAACACGACACCAATTGTAATTCAAAACTAGGTTGGGGTCTAACCCACCAACGGTGATTTACTTGCAGGGGGTAACAATATAAACAATACAATACAATAGAATAATGGCTACAGTCAATGGTACATACTTGTTTAGTTTCGCCTGCGCTTCCCAGTCTGGTCCTCAGTCATCAGGGTAGATGACCTTAAGAGTCTGTGTGTGACCAGGCATGCAGCTGGCTCTTTTATACAAACTTCCAAAACCTAACACAATGGATACTGTAATCTCTTTGTCCATTGGACACAGGGATGGTCATTTACAGTACAGGAGAGGTCATAGGTTGGTTTGAATAGGTGGGCGATGTCTGTTCCAGATGCACTTGTAGGTGGTCTCCTCTGGATTCCCGCCGCATAACAAATGTACAGTAAATACAGTTTATATTTATATTCTGCTCCTGCGCATAACTATTCGTAGGAGCGTGCGATCTTCTGCAAACCAACACCGGAATATTGCCCTTAAAATACCCTACAGCTGGATACCAAACACCACCTTATAACCTTGTTCTGTCCCCTCCTATCCTGTAAAGGTGAATCCCTTTGTTCTGATACCATTTAAACTGTTGTAACTTGCTGGTGTGATGCAGGGAGACTATGGGGTAAATTTACTAAGGTCCCGATTTTGACCGAGATGACGTTTTTTCTTCAAAGTGTCATCTCGGTAATTTACTAAACTCAAATCACGGCAGAGATGAGGGCATTCGTATTTTTTTGGAAGTAGTTGTAAAAAAATACGAATGAATACACCATCGGTCAAAATACACCAGCAAATTAGTAGAACTCGGTCATTTACTAAAAAGTGCAAATCTCCAAAGAGGAAAACACTGCCGTGAAAAATTACAAATCGCAAAAAAGTGCTAAAAAAAAGCAGACCTGCTTTTTATATTCGTGATTGCATAGGCATGCAGGGATCCATGAGATCCGTGCATGTCTATCAGTGGGAAGGGGTGGGAAAGTGGTTTTTTTCCAAAAAAAAAATTGCGTAGGGTCCCCCCTCCTAAGCATAACCAGCCTCGGGCTCTTTGAGCCGATCCTGGTTGCAGAAATATGGGGGGAAAAATGACAGGGGTTCCCCCATATTTAAGCAACCAGCATCGGGCTCTGCGCCTGGTCCTGGTTCAAAAATACGGGGGACAAAAAGAGTAGGGGTCCCCCGTATTTTTAAAACCAGCACCGGGCTCCACTAGCTGGACAGATAATGCCACAGCCGGGGGTCACTTTTATATAGTGCCCTGCGGCCGTGGCATCAAATATCCAACTAGTCATCCCTGGCCGGGGTACCCTGGGGGAGTGGGGACCCCTTCAATCAAGGTGTCCCCCCCCCAGCCACCCAAGGGCCAGGGGTGAAGCCCGAGGCTGTCCCCCCCCCCCCCATCCAATGGGCTGCGGATGGGGGGGCTGATAGCCTTTGTTGTAAATGAAAAGATATTGTTTTTAGTAGCAGTACTACAAGTCCCAGCAAGCCTCCCCCGCATGCTGGTACTTGGAGAACCACAAGTACCAGCATGCGGCGGAAAAACGGGCCCGCTGGTACCTGTAGTACTATTACTAAAAAAATACCCAAATAAACACAAGACACACACACCTTGAAAGTAAAGATTTATTACATACATGCACACAAACATACATACATACTTACCTTATGTTCACACGCAGGTCGGTCCTCTTGTCCAGTAGAATCCATGGGGTACCTGTAGAAAAAATTATACTCACAAAATCCAGTGTAGATCGGTCCTCTTCAAATCCATTTGTAATCCAGGTATTTGATTAAAATAAAAAAACGGACACACGAGCCACGAACTGAAAGGGGCCCCATGTTTTCACATGGGACTCCTTTCCCCGAATGCCAGAAACCCACTCTGACTTCTGTGTAAGTGGGTTTCCTCTGATAAAGCTAAATATTTATCGTATATAAAACACTTTAAGAGGTCTAAGAACACTGTACGCTATCTACGTAAGAAGTACCGTAAGGGTACGCAAGTTGTGTAGCGATCGCTCAACCGTAGTCGAGACGCTCAAGCGTCACGTTCGCGTACGGCCCAGTGATCACAGGCAGGCACGCTATTGGCTGCCGACTAACGTAATGATTCGCTATAGCGTAGCGTACGCTCGGGACCACGAGGAGATCACCAGCGGTGCAGACGCTTACAACGTTAAAACCTTTATATCTATACCTTTAACAATGAGATACACAGTATACCTTAGTGTAGAGACAGAGTGTAAGTGCAACCTGGTGTAACCTGATTAACTACAAAGCTGCTTGAGCGTCACCGACGCTCAGAGAATACTTAACCCTATAAAGAATACACAGATACCTGGGCTTAGGGTCCAAAACCTATTATATGTATTATAACTATTATACTTGCAAAAGGAATCACAGTACAAATGATACACTACAATATAACATAGACTAACTAACCAGATAACTACACGGGAAATACAATACAATACAATTAAAGGAAAATACGAGAGAAAGAGTAGGGAGAGAGAGAGATGGCTCACAGTAAGACAATATGATTACGGAGAAAACTTACGCACAAGGGGAACGATCGCATGCGCCTCGATATCCAGCTCCCGATTATCAGCAATGAGAACCGTTGATGAGAGTGAATCTGGATATGGTCGGCCTGCCTATTTATGCCCCACACACAATACAATTCAATGGTCCCTACAATCTCATTGTCCATTGGACACAGGAATTCGGCTTCGCATTATAACAAAAGGTCATAGGTTGATTCATACAGGTGGGCTGTGACTGTTTCCAACTGTTCAGGTGGGTGGGATACTGGGTTTCCCGCCGCATGACTAAGTAAGAACAAATAATAGTAAATGGACATAAACTTCTTATGTCCATAACTATTCGCACGAGTGATTAATCCGCTCCAAACCAACACCGGAATATTGCTATTTAAATACTCTTCCGATGGGTACCAAACACTACTGTATGACCCCTGTTAGACCCTTCGTACAATACAAAGAGGAATCTCTCCGTTCAGGAACATGCTATGTTAACCAAACTTTCAGAATCTATCAAAGGGACCATGATCTATAAAATACCTTATTAGTGAAAATATGTAATGATTGAGTCGCACGCTACGACTACACAAACTTTACCGTAAATACGCATACCGAGCACCAGCGGGTGCACGCAACAGCGGGTATGCGCACTCACGGGAGAGCGCACGCATGCGCAGCGCGGACCTGAATGAGGTGCAAATATGGCAGTGTGCATAGAGATATTTTTCTGACTTTGACAGTCCACCCTTTGGCAGTCAATAATAACTGCCACCTTCTAAAACATTTCAAAAGGAGAAAAATATATGTCAGGGGTTAATTCATTTCCATGGTTGGGTAAGGGAGGAGAGAGGAGTAGGTGTGAAGAGGGTATGACCTAGTGAGATAGCAGAAGCATGTGTGTATGAATCCGTGTTTGGGGGGCCATGTATCATCGTGCCGTACGTGTTGTAAATTAAGCTTCGAGGTATTGCGAAGTATACATTTGAATTCCTTCTTATCCCGTGGTACGGGTCTGTGGATGGGCTGTCAAACTTTACCGAGCTCTTTTCGGATTTTGAACAAAATGGGGAGCACATTTTAGTTGATGATACATGAATGGGGGAATATGTGATTGCTGATATCTGTGCCTGTATTCCCTATACTATGTGTGTCATTACCTGAGGGTTGTAGAAATGAAGATAAAGAACACTTATGGAAAATGCAGTAGTATTCTATGTCAGGTTAATGTACATCTGTCGGTTGAAGTTTTGTTCGGTATCAGTTGAAAGTCGTCTTCTTTGCGCTGTGTTGCCCATTAGGTGTGAGCAAAAAGCTTTGTCAATGCCATTAGATTTACAAAAAATGTTGGGCTAGCGTAAGTTTAAGAATTCTAGGGAAACTGGGGATCCATGGCAAAGTTCATCAAATGTCCGTATCTCAAGTGGTCAAAACTTCTTCTTTGGTCTATCCGTTGTCTGTATAGCGTCTCGTCAACTTCCTCGTCCAAGTGGGTCTTTTTATCTTGGAGAAAAACCAGAAAAACAGGTGAAAGAAACGGACCGTATAATCGCATTTTCATTACATCATTATTTCTATCATTGGGTCATAAATCAAATCCAGGTTAATTACAGTTTCCTCACTCCTCAAACTCATTACCCTGGTACGATGTTTACACTTCATTAAAGCCTGACCGCATCTAAATATCAAGCCAATTGATATGACAACACCTAAGATACATAGGAGAAACTTCCCAACATCCATTATGACTCCTTGAGCCCAGTCTCCCAAACCGGAGAACCAATTTCGCGGGTTCAACCATGACACCCAACCAGTCAGCTCATTACCTACAGCAGCAAGAGTGAGATTGTGTTTTCGGCGAAATTCCCACTTCAATTGGAGAATATCGTCCATCTTTTGGTCTATGACCTCGACCGGATCCTCGGTGCTATTCGTGATATACGTGCAACACTTCACGCCGTACTGTGTTGCTAATGTAACACAATATCCGCCTGTCACTGCTGTGAGGTAATTAAGAACCATTCTATGCTGCACCAGTTCTGTTTTATAAGCTTGAAGTTCCCTTCCAGTATATCTAAACGTGTCATCATACATTTCAGTGATATTATCTAACAAATTTGCGAGCGCCGATATGTATTTATAATTTAGCACTCCTCTAGCGGTGCGGGTGAAATCTAACGCGATTAAGAATTGAATCCCGGTGGATTCACTTATCAGATCAGAGGCCGGATGCTCTGTCTTCTCTATCAGGTGCCTTTTAACAACGTGCTCGTAGTGGGTGTGAGTATAAGGAGCTTGGGCACCACGATGTATGTCTTTCATTTTATCATGTGTTACAGTCATTACTTCAGGCAATACTTTTCCAATATAACACAATCCTTCAGAGTTTGGGGCAAGCCACTTGTACGCCTTTCTCCCGCATATGAAATATGCATCATCGGGGAGAACATATGGGACGGAGAAGGACATAACCATATTACACACCTTCCAGGTGAAATCTCCTAACCCTAATTCTTCCATCTGCTTAATACACGTATCAGGTTGTACGATATGTGCACAGTATCCTGGTGATACTTCTCCAACTCTCGTAATCCTATTTCCTAAAGTGTACCTATACCGGAAAGATTTTCCTCTACTGGCTATGTGGCGTACAAGCTCTGTATCTGTGGGCATTCTATCTGCTCTATGCGAAAAGGTCATGGTGTGGTTACTCCATGACACTTCCCAATTTCCCGGCTTTCTGGGATTGGAGATGTTGAAACATAATAGGGACCTATCCACATGGTATTGGTGGAGCTTCAAACTAGGAGGGCTGGAGATATTAAACCTCCTGTCCACCGGTCTCCCACCATTTAACTCAAGTACCTCCCCTATCGTTAAAGGAAATGGTACTAGCCCTGATTTGCTATGACCTTGAGGTACTTGAGAGCATACCCAACAATCTGTTTTGTTTAACACATTACCCACTAAGGAGTGATAGTCACTCAATGGATGCCGGTCCATATGGATATTAAAACTGGATTGGCATTTCTTAATGCACCCATCTTCAATGACATTGTTACAGAGCCTACAGATACAGTTTTCCTCAGCTAACAATCCGTCACAATTCCTTCTATGGTCAATGCTATCGGATCGTTTTCTGATACTCACCTTTGCTTGTTGGTTAGGTTGATCTTGGAAAACTACGCCTCCATCTTTATCATCAGAACCCATTCCAGAACCTCTATCGACCTCCATGGTACTCTCGCCGGAACAGACTGCTCTGGTCAACATCATGGTCAACAGGAAAATCCGGATCACAGTCTCTTGGGGCAAGTCCATCTTATAGGAGGAAACGGAGAAGAATGAGAAGGAGGAAAAAGAAATTTGAGGGAGAGGGGATGGGAAGTGGAGGAAAATAATAAAAGGGAGTGGGGAGTCGACAACAGCTCTCGGTCTTCAAGGCTCAGGTGCCGCCTCAGTCCTCCTGGAACAGACACTCCAGTGATACAACCTCTACCGTCTGTTCCTTATCACGGGACTTCTCTGGATCAGCAACCTTCTTGCAGTGGGATGAATGGACCCAAGTCTCTCTCTCAGCAACCTTCAATGCTGTAGTGCTAGTCAATAAGACCTGGTATGGTCCTTCCCATCTGTCAATAAGGCAACCTGAGCGTAGAAAATTCCGTATCATTACATAATCCCCAGGTTCAATGTCATGACAATTACTATCAGGTAGATCAGGAATCACCAACTTCAGATTATCATTTTGATTCCTTAACTGTTTACTCATGTTAATCAAGTACTTTACAGTTACTTCATTGTTACATTTCAAATCATCCTGAGGGTTAATCATGGCATGCGGTTGTCGACCAAACAAGATTTCAAAGGGAGACAGATTAAGAGGGGACCTGGGAGTGGTTCTGATACTGTACAATACAATGGGTAAAGCTTCTGGCCATGTCAATCCTGTCTCTGCCATCACTTTACTCAATTTATTTTTAATAGTGCTGTTCACTCTTTCGACCTTCGCACTCGCCTGTGGACGGTACGGAGTGTGCAGCTTGCTATCAATTCCCATCAACTTACACATTCCTTGAAAGACATCACCTGTAAAATGGGTACCCCTATCACTTTCGATTATTCTAGGGATACCATATCTACATACAAATTCCTGCACAATTTTCTTAGCAGTAAACATAGCGGTATTTGTAGCCGCAGGAAATGCTTCGACCCAATTTGAGAAAACATCTATACAAACAAGTACATATTTCAAATTCCGACAAGGGGGTAATTGTATAAAGTCAATTTGTATTACCTGGAAAGGGCCGCCGGCAGGTGGGATATGGGATGGTTCTGTAGGTATTGCCTTTCCAATATTCTTTCTCAAACAGGTAAGGCATGACATTGCTCTTTTACTCGCATGAGAGGAGAATCCTGGGGCGCACCAATATGCTCTCACCAATTTGCACATCCCCTCCTTGCCTAGATGAGTCAGCCCGTGAGCTGCTTCAGCCAGACATGGAAGATATGCTCTGGGGGCCACTGGTTTACCATGTCCATCCGTCCAGAGTCCTGAGGACTCCTGGCCATATCCCTTTGCCTTCCAGACTGCCTTTTCCTGTGTGGAACACAAATTTTGCATTTCACACAACTTCTGTGTGTTAATGGTATTAAATACCATCAATTGTGTGGTGTCTGTCTGTATGGGGGTAGCAGCTGCTAACTTAGCAGCTTCGTCTGCTCGGCTGTTACCAAGTGATACCGGGTCTTGGCTATATGTGTGTGCTTTACATTTGATAACAGCCACTCTGTCGGGTTCCTGTATCGCTGTTAGAAGCCTTTTTATGTGAGCTGCATGCGCTACCGGTGTACTAGCTGCCGTCATGAAATTTCTGAGGCGCCATAGGGCTCCGAAATCATGGACTACCCCGAATGCGTATCTAGAATCGGTGTAGATATTGGCTGACTTACCCTTAGCCAATTCACATGCTCTGGTTAGGGCGACCAGTTCAGCAACCTGGGCTGAGTGAGGTGGGCCTAGCGGTTCCGCTTCTATGGTGTCTTGGTCATCTACGACTGCGTATCCAGTACACAAGTCTCCCGAGTCTGACTGTCTATGACAACTACCGTCCGTGTAGAACGTGAGTTCTGCATCTTCCAGTGGGTTGTCACTGATGTCAGGCCTTGCGGTAAAATTTTGGGTCAAATATTCCAAACAATCATGTGTATCTTCCTTTGTATTAAATCCTCCTTCCCCATCACTCTCACCTTCCACCCTTTGTGCCTGACCAGGCACACCTGGGAGATACGTTGCAGGATTTAATGCACTGCATCTCCTTATGGTGATGTTTACGGGGGCCATTAGTGCCAATTCCCATCTTGTAAACCTCGCTGATGAGACGTGTCTGGTTTGGGCAGAATTCAATAAGGCTGATACTGCATGTGGCGTATGGATTGTGAGGTTGTGGCCTAGCACGACGTCTTCGCTTTTTGTCACTAGCAATGCTATCGCAGCAACGCTTCGCAAGCATGTGGGGAGGGATCGCGCTACCGTGTCTAGTTGAGCGCTGTAGTATGCAACTGGCCTGCTGGCATCACCGTGTTTTTGGGTTAGTACACCTGCCGCGCAACCAGCACTTTCTGTTCCGTATAGTTCAAAGGGTTTCCCATAGTCTGGCATACCTAGTGCTGGTGCCTGCGTTAGGCACTGTTTGAGTCTCTCAAATGCTGTTTCGGACTCGTCTGTATGCGAAATCCTATCAGGTTTGTTTGAGGAGACCATTTCCTGCAAAGGTAACGCCAAAATGGAAAACCCTGGGATCCAATTACGGCAATACCCACACATTCCTAAAAACGTTCTGATCTGTTGCTGGGTTTGTGGCAGAGTCATGTCTCTAATTGCTTGGATTCTATCAGTGGTCTGGTGTCTCAGTCCTTGTGTTAGACAGTGTCCCAAATATTTTACCTTAGTTTGGCATAATTGTAACTTGTCTTTGGACACCTTGTGTCCTGTGTCTGAAAGATGAAACAGGAGCTGTTTCGTATCCTTCAGAGATGCTTCCAGTGAATCTGAACACAGCAGTAAATCGTCCACATACTGTATCAATACTGATCCACTGTCTGGTTGGAAAGACTGTAAACAATCATGCAAAGCCTGAGAAAATATACTTGGACTATCTATGAAACCTTGGGGTAATCGAGTCCACGTGTATTGGACTCCTCTGTATGTAAATGCAAACAAATATTGGCTGTCAGGGTGCAGAGGTACCGAAAAGAAAGCGGAGCAGAGGTCAATAACAGTGAAAAATTTGGCAGTGGGAGGGATTTGCATTAGGATGACAGCTGGATTTGGCACTACGGGGAACTGACTCTCAACTATTTTGTTAATCCCCCTTAGATCCTGCACTAGTCTGTAACCCCTCCCCCCACTCTTTTTAACAGGGAAGATGGGACTATTGGCAGTGCTGGACGTTCTTACCAGAATGCCCTGTTGTAGCAAGCGCTCTATTACTGGGTAAACTCCTAACTCCACCTCTGGCTTCAGAGGGTACTGTGGGATTTTTGGAGCTATCCTACCATCTTTTACTTGTACAACTACTGGAGCTACGTTTGCCATTAATCCAGTGTCTTGTCCGTCTTTTGTCCAAAGTGACTCTGGTATCTGAGATGTCATCTCTTCTATTTGGGATGGATTCCTATTTGTCATAATGGTATGTGACATTAATTTTGATGGGGAGTCTAACATGTCTCGCACTTCCTGAGCGTGTTTCTCAGGTATGTCCAAGAATACACCTTCAGGAGTACAATAAATGACGCACCCCATTTTACACAGTAAGTCTCTTCCCAGGAGATTAGTTGGTGCCGATGCAGCCAGCAAAAAGGAATGCTTGGTATGCAAAGGCCCTATTGTAATCTCGGCTGGTTTGCTAACAGGGTAGTGCTGGACTACTCCTGTTACTCCCATGGCTGGAATTGTCCTACCAGTGGTTCTCATGCCCACTGTCGAATTTATCACTGACTTGGCCGCCCCTGTGTCTACAAGAAAGTTTAAAGTTTTACCAGCTACATTAATTGCGATCTCGGGTTCACTTCCAAGGTTGGCAATTAATTTTACTGGCTGCAGATTACAGGTATGGCCACACCCCTATTGGGTATGGTGACCTTCCTGAATCCCGCTGGCAGCAACTACTTGTGAGGGAGTTAGCTGGGAACTACCAGAGGCATGCCAGTCTCTGTTCGGGGGATATCTTTTTGTTTCCCCTGTATGTGGCTCATAACTCCGTTTCTGTGGACCCCGATCCCAATGTCGTGTGTCGTGTCGTTGTCTAGGGGGTTGGTATGAGTTTCGTGGATTCTTTACTCTACAATCTCGTGCCATGTGTCCCTGTTTGTGACAAGAATAACAAGTAACCATACTTGACTTACCCACAGGATTTGGTGATACAAACAAAGGCTGCCTTGTGGTCAGAGCCTGTATACTTACTGACATTAATTTATCACCTTGTTGTTCCCTGTGTCTGGTGATGTTTCTATCGTGATCAATAGCAGCCTCTCTCAAAGTAGCCACAGACAGACCTCGCCAACATGGTTGTGTGGTCTGTACCCTAGTCTTCAATGACTCTTTTAAACCATCCATCAGTACCGATACTGCTACTTCCCGATGGTTTGTGTCTGTTTTAATGTCCTCTATGCCTGTGTATTTTGCCATTTCTAATAATGCTCTGTGAAAATACTCTGCAGCTGTCTCTGACTCCTTCTGTTTAATGGAGAATATCTTATTCCATTTAGCTACTGCTGGGAAATACTCTTTTAGCTGCAAGTTTATTCTTTTCACATTATCTTGGTTGTACACATCTGTAAGAGGTACATCATGATCTAGTCCGCAATCAGCTAAAAATTGAGTTGCGTCGACATTTGAGGGTAAACATGCTCTCAGCAATATCTGCCAGTCTTTATTGTTGGGCTCTACAGTGTTACCTAAGTCTCTGATGTATTTTTGACTGGCAACTAAGTCTTTTGTAGGGTCAGGAAATTCAGACACTATGGTCCTTAATTCCATTCGGGAAAATGGAGTGTACATGGCAATGTTCCTAATGGGAGTGGCTCCTGATGTGTCTGTTTTCCCATTTGGCACTGCTATTACTCTAACAGGTGTAATTCTAACAACCTCATTCTGTGTAGATTCTACAGGCTGTGGTGAAATAGTCTCAGCATAATGCATGGTGCCGTACTTACCAGTTGATACGACCTCACCTATCCCTCCGCTAGGGGCCTTTACTAATCTCGTGGGTGGAGCTGTGCCTACTGTGGTCTCTGCTATGGTGGCTGCTAGAGAGAGCGCTGAAATCGTTGCCGATTCGTCCTCTTGATCACACTCCTGAGGAAAGTTCAAAACAGGGTACAACTTGCACGGGTTAATACTTGCATGGGTTAATGGGTTAACATTATCATTAACATTTACACAGTTACTAAGTGATTTTGTGTTACACCTTAGTGCGTCTTTCTCCGCAATCAACTTCTCTCCTGATATGTATGGTGGCGGTGGGGCCGTGGCAATCAGTTTTCTGTTAGAGCCAGATCCCGCCGCCTGAGCCAAACCTCTCTGTATCTCACCTTCCTGTTGCCACAACTGTAAATAATCATAATGCTGGATTCGTCTCTTTGTTGATTTTATGAGACATATCCTCCTCCTTAAATTTTGTAACACTTCTGAGCTGAAGCTACCTACTCTTGGGAATTTCTCCCCGTCATGTACTGTCATTCTCTCCCATTCATCACATAAAGTTTCTGTGTGACTTCCATATTTCTCACACATTATATACCTGGCCGACCCAATTGGTCAGACCACTGAATCAACCCGAACCGAGGTTGATCGCCCCCTACCTGAACAAGTGGCCCCCATAGTTCGAAAGTGTTGCTTTATTTAGCCAACCCTTACGCAAAACCAAATGTCCACAATAGGCTGACGGTGGCGGTTTACCGAGTACCCCACTCACTCGCCCACGCCGACCAATACGACCTGATCACACCGATATGGTGCTGGCGTACTCGACCTAGGGCCCCTGCGACCTGAACCTCTATTTACTGGAACCTGCGAGGGTTATCCGAAGAACACTTACTCTTTCCAGTAACTATTGGTTGCTGGATAGTTCCTGAGTGAGCAGCAAACTTCCCTTAAAATAAAAAAAATTACACAAATCACGTTAGAGTGTACAAATAGCGTTTGTGACCCCTTTACTCTAATGGTATTAGGTCAGATTACTAACTAATGTACACAATTACGTGCGGTCCAATCATTCAGTACACAAACAACTAAGCTTATGTACGGAAAGACCAATGGAATCGAAAATTACGGCTGCGAATTCCTTCAGCCAGAGCTTATATGGCCTATATGGGTGTTGCACCAACCCTTTTCGGTGTTGTGCCTGTGAACTGTATAGCGGACTTCCTTGTCGGCTGTACCTGGACCTCCTGGTCTGCTATGACCTCCTGGTCTTGTTACAGTACGACCTCCTGGTCTTGTTACAGTATGACCTCCTGGTCTGCTATACTCTAATGCTCAAAATTGTATATTTAACCAGGGATGCCTCCCTAGCCACCGTGCACGTCACTTACACGCATGTACCTCACGAGTACTCGACTTTTCTTGTGGTTCAACCTTTAAAAATTGTAAAAACACTCACTCATCACATGTACACTTTTGTTTCTATTTCTATTTCTGCGCAGAAATTTTTCTTTAGATCAGGTGTGTTACCAATTAGGAGCAGGATCTGTTAATTAAAATTTCGGACACCCAAAAATAGACTTGCGTTATTTCTCGCCTCGCGTTATTTATCGCTTTGCGTTATTTATCGCTTTGCGTTAAAAATCAACTTATCGTGACTTGAGCTACGTGGGCGTAACCGGACGCTCCGTTGCGTAATATACGCTGCGTGCGTCGGCCTTTGGATTGCGTACGCAAGTCTTTGTTAGAGACACGTATACGCAAAGCAAAGATCCACCGTAACACAATTTATACTTTTATCAATGTAGATGATCCTTGATCATCTACCACACAACACACTGACTTCGCCTTATCTCCCAGGCAAAACTGTGTGTTTGTCTATCTTTTAACTATATTACCTTTACTCTTAAACTATGAAATAACGGCAAATCTCTTTTAGCACTTCTATCAACTATAAAACTGGCAGACAGGAGAGTGATATACGAAAATGAAAAAGAAAAAGAAATGCAGATATATATATGTGTGCGTGCGTGTGTACGCAAGACAGAAAAATAAACAGTTTTAAAAGACACTAGCGTTTTGTTCTTACCTCCGGTTCCCGGATTCCTTCAGCACTCTTTACCTAAGCGAAGCAGACGCTTATCCTGTCAGCACTACGAGGGATACAACCTCCCGCCCTTTGCTGAGGGATAATGTCTGCTGATCTACCTAGTGCAGATATGTGAAGGACGGGCGAGCCGCCAATTGATAAAGCTAAATATTTATCGTATATAAAACACTTTAAGAGGTCTAAGAACACTGTACGCTATCTACGTAAGAAGTACCGTAAGGGTACGCAAGTTGTGTAGCGATCGCTCAACCGTAGTCGAGACGCTCAAGCGTCACGTTCGCGTACGGCCCAGTGATCACAGGCAGGCACGCTATTGGCTGCCGACTAACGTAATGATTCGCTATAGCGTAGCGTACGCTCGGGACCACGAGGAGATCACCAGCGGTGCAGACGCTTACAACGTTAAAACCTTTATATCTATACCTTTAACAATGAGATACACAGTATACCTTAGTGTAGAGACAGAGTGTAAGTGCAACCTGGTGTAACCTGATTAACTACAAAGCTGCTTGAGCGTCACCGACGCTCAGAGAATACTTAACCCTATAAAGAATACACAGATACCTGGGCTTAGGGTCCAAAACCTATTATATGTATTATAACTATTATACTTGCAAAAGGAATCACAGTACAAATGATACACTACAATATAACATAGACTAACTAACCAGATAACTACACGGGAAATACAATACAATACAATTAAAGGAAAATACGAGAGAAAGAGTAGGGAGAGAGAGAGATGGCTCACAGTAAGACAATATGATTACGGAGAAAACTTACGCACAAGGGGAACGATCGCATGCGCCTCGATATCCAGCTCCCGATTATCAGCAATGAGAACCGTTGATGAGAGTGAATCTGGATATGGTCGGCCTGCCTATTTATGCCCCACACACAATACAATTCAATGGTCCCTACAATCTCATTGTCCATTGGACACAGGAATTCGGCTTCGCATTATAACAAAAGGTCATAGGTTGATTCATACAGGTGGGCTGTGACTGTTTCCAACTGTTCAGGTGGGTGGGATACTGGGTTTCCCGCCGCATGACTAAGTAAGAACAAATAATAGTAAATGGACATAAACTTCTTATGTCCATAACTATTCGCACGAGCGATTAATCCGCTCCAAACCAACACCGGAATATTGCTATTTAAATACTCTTCCGATGGGTACCAAACACTACTGTATGACCCCTGTTAGACCCTTCGTACAATACAAAGAGGAATCTCTCCGTTCAGGAACATGCTATGTTAACCAAACTTTCAGAATCTATCAAAGGGACCATGATCTATAAAATACCTTATTAGTGAAAATATGTAACGATTGAGTCGCACGCTACGACTACACAAACTTTACCGTAAATACGCATACCGAGCACCAGCGGGTGCACGCAACAGCGGGTATGCGCACTCACGGGAGAGCGCACGCATGCGCAGCGCGGACCTGAATGAGGTGCAAATATGGCAGTGTGCATAGAGATATTTTTCTGACTTTGACACTCAGCCAATCAGGGAGCGCCACGTTGTAGCACTCTCCTGATCGGCTGTGTGCTCCTGTACTGAGTGACAGACGGCACACGGCAGTGTTACAATGTAGCGCCTATGCGCTCCATTGTAAACAATGGTGGGAACTTTCTGCCCTGCGGTTGACCTAAAGTGACGTCACCGCTGAGCAGAAAGTTCCCAGCATTGGTTACAATGGAGCGCATAGGCGCTACATTGTAACACTGCCGTGTGCCGCCTGTCATTCAGGACAGGAGCACACAGCCGATCAGGAGAGTGCTACAACGTGGCGCTCCCTGATTGGCTGTGGAAACCCACTTAGACAGAAGTCAGAGTGGGTTTCTGGCATTCGGGGAAAGGAGTCCCATGTGAAAACATGGGGCCCCTTTCAGTTCGTGGCTCGTGTGTCCGTTTTTTTATTTTAATCAAGTACCTGGATTACAAATGGATTTGAAGAGGACCGATCTACACTGGATTTTGTGAGTATAATTTTTTCTACAGGTACCCCATGGATTCTACTGGACAAGAGGACCGACCTGCGTGTGAACATAAGGTAAGTATGTATGTATGTTTGTGTGCATGTATGTAATAAATCTTTACTTTCAAGGTGTGTGTGTCTTGTGTTTATTTGGGTATTTTTTTAGTAATAGTACTACAGGTACCAGCGGGCCCGTTTTTCCGCCGCATGCTGGTACTTGTGGTTCTCCAAGTACCAGCATGCGGGGGAGGCTTGCTGGGACTTGTAGTACTGCTACTAAAAACAATATCTTTTCATTTACAACAAAGGCTATCAGCCCCCCCATCCGCAGCCCATTGGATGGGGGGGGGACAGCCTCGGGCTTCACCCCTGGCCCTTGGGTGGCTGGGGGGGGGGGACCCCTTGATTGAAGGGGTCCCCACTCCCCCAGGGTACCCCGGCCAGGGGTGACTAGTTGGATTTTTGATGCCACGGCCGCAGGGCACTATATAAAAGTGACCCCCGGCTGTGGCATTATCTGTCCAGCTAGTGGAGCCCGGTGCTGGTTTTAAAAATACGGGGGACCCCTACTCTTTTTGTCCCCCGTATTTTTGGAACCAGGACCAGGCGCAGAGCCCGATGCTGGTTGCTTAAATATGGGGGAACCCCTGTCATTTTTTCCCCCATATTTCTGCAACCAGGATCGGCTCAAAGAGCCCGAGGCTGGTTATGCTTAGGAGGGGGGACCCCACGCAATTTTTTTATTTTTATTTTACACTGTTTAATTTAAAAAAAAAAAAAAAATGAACCCCAGCACGGATCACACAGATCCGGCCGAGATTCATTTTTAAAAAGTCGGCAGTGTTTTGCTAATCACTGCCGTAAAAATAGAAAAAAAAACACGAATGACATCGACATCGGAACAAAAGAAAAACCCGAATACGACAGCTTAGTAAATTAGTCGTAATCAATTCAAAAAGTTGCAGTTTTACACTTTCGATGTCATTCGTGATTGAACTTTGACCTTTTTCCGAAAATTACAAATGTTAGTAAATTTACCCCTATGTGTACATTGTGCACTATTTGGATTAAATATGTAATGTGTTTTTATGGCTTTTCCATGCGACTACAAACACTACCGTAAATACTCATACCACGCGCTAATGCGCAGGACCGCGGGAGCGACCATACGCAAATTGCGAATATGTGCGCGCACAGCAGAATAAGTACGCGCATGGAGGCCATCTGTGTGTAGTTTGTACGTGATGTGTGTATTGCAATATTTTTTGACTTCGACAGTCCACACTTTGGCAGTCACCAATAACTGCCACTACCTAATCAATAAACAGGAAAATATCTGTACAATATATACAGAAGCTTGGATGGTCGGGGGAGAGTTTTAGGTGGGAAATGTATGACCTAGTGGGATAGTAAAATGCATGTATGTATGAATCCATGTCTGAGGGGCATGTATCATCGTGCCATATATGTTCTAAATAAGCTTCGAGGTATTGCGAAGTATACATTAAATCCTTCTCATCCCATATTAAGGGTCTGTAAATGGGCCAACAAACACTAACGAGCTCTTTTCGGCTTCTTGTTTCAACAAATGGGGTGCACATTTAGTTGATGATACATAGAGGGGGAACATATGTGAGTGCTAGTATATGTGGATATCACCTGTCGACTATGTGTGCCATTAACTGGAGGTTAAAAATACATTCACATAAACATTTTGGGTAGGGTTGACGTCTTTTCCGGTTTGATGTATGGTGAAAGAAACAGGCCATGAAATTCATTAGCAATCCTTATCATAACCCTGTCTCTATGGATGGATCATAAATTAAATCTGCTGCTGTAACAGCGCCCTCACTCCTTAGACTCATCAAATGTGTTCCGTGCTTGCGCCGCGTTAGAATTTGAACACACCTAAATATCAAACCAATAATTATGATGACTCCCAGGATACAAAGGAGAAACTTCCCCACACTCATAATGACATTTTGAGCCCACTCTCCTAAACCTGAGAACCATTTGCGTGGGTTCAACCATGAGACCCAGCCGGTCAGTTCATTACTCACAGTCGCTAAGGTAAGGTTGTGCTTCCTCCTGAACTCCCACTTCAACTGCAAGATCTCGTCCATCTTCTGATCGATGATCTCCGTTGGGTCGTCAGTGCTGTTCGTAATATATGTACAGCACTTCACACCATATTGAGTTGCCAGAGTAACACAGTACTCACCTGTCACGGCTGTGACATAATTAAGGACCATTCTGTGCTGGATCAGTTCCTTCTTGTAGGCTTGTAACTTCCTTCCTGTATACCTGAAGGTGTCATTATACATCTCAGTGATATTATCTATCAAGTTTGCTAGCGCATGGATATACCTATAATTTATAGTTCCTCTGGCAGTATGGGTGATGTCTAATGCAAGAAGGAACTGAATCCCGGTGGATTCGTGGATCAAATCAGAGGCTGCGTGCTCTGCCCTATCTATGAGGTGTCTCTTGATGATGTGTTCATAGTGAGTATGAGTATAAGGAGCCTGAGCACTGCGGTGAACATCTTTCATTTTTATCATGGGTTATGGTCATGACCTCCGGTAGTACTCTCCCAATATAACACAATCCCTCTGAGCTCGGGGCGAGCCACTTGTACGCTTTCCTCCCACATATGAAATAGGCATCATCTGGGAGAACATAGGGGACAAAATGTAACATCACCATATTGCAAACTTTCCAAGTAAAGAAACCAATCCCTAGTTCTTCCATCTGCTCAGTACAAGTATCGGGCTGGATGATATGAGCACAATACCCTAACGATACTTTTCCAACCCACATGTTCTTGCTTCCACGGGTATACCTATACCAAAAATACCTCCCACTGTTGGCTATTTGGCGTACAAGTTCAGAGTCTATGGGTATCCTAATCAGCTCTGTGTGAAAAGGTCATTGTCTGGTTATTCCACGTCACTTCTCAATTTCCTGGTTTTCGGTAATTGGAAATATTAAAACACAATAAGGACCTGTCTACATGATACTGGTGGAGCTTCAAACTAGGGGGCCTAGAGATATTGAATTTCTTGTCCACCGGTCTCCTGCCCCATAATTCGAGTACCTCATCTATTGCTAAAGGGTATGGTACTAATCCTGACTTACTCTGACCTTGAGGTACCTGTGAGCACACCCAGCATTCTGTCTGGTTTAAGACCTTACCCACTAGTGAGTGGTAATCACTCAACGGATGGCGGTCCATGTCGATATTAAGGTTGGACTGACATCTCTGGATGCACCCATCCTCTACTATATTCTCACAATTCCTACAAATACAATATTCATCAGACAATAACCCTTCACAGTGCCTCCGAGCTCCATGACTACCAGAGCGCTTACTGATACCAGCCTTTACTCGAGTGATGTGCTGCTCCTGAGATCCTACAAATTCGTACTCGCCATCAGAACCCATTCCAGATCCCTGCTCGACCTCTCTGGGACCCTCACCAATACAAATTGTCCTGATCAAAAACAGAATTACTAGTAGAACCAGAAACGCAGTCTCTTGTGACAGATCCATTTCGTTAGGGGAAAGAAGGAAAATAAGAAGGAGAAAAGAAAGGAAAATGCAGGGGGAGGTGAAAAAAGAAAATGGTGCGACAACCGTCCTAGATCTTGTTGCTCTCCGTGCTCAGGTGCCTTTCAACAGTCCTGCCTCTCAACTTTCCCGGAACAAACGCTCTAGTGTCTCTTTGCCTTGCTCTTTGAACACACAGTTCACTTTGAACTCTCAGTTACCAAACTACTTTGTCACGAGTTCTCTCCGGGTCAGCGACCTTCTTGCAGTGGGATGGGTGGACCCAAGTCTCTCTTTCGGCGACCTTTAATGCTGTCGTACTGGTTAACAAGACTTGATATGGTCCTTCCCACCTGTCTTTGAGGCAACCTGAGTGTAAGAAATTTCAAATCATCACATAATCCCCAGGCTCAATGTCATGACAATTACAGTTCGGTAGGTCAGGAATCACCAGCTTTAGATTTCTTTGTTGATTTCTCAGCTGCTGGCTCATCCCAACCAAATATTTCACAGTCACTTCATTATTACATTTCAAATCATCCTGGGGGTCTATCATTACATGAGGTTGTCGACCAAAAAGAATTTCAAGGGGTAATAAGTTAAGTGTAGACCTGGGAGTGGTTCTGATGCTGTACAACACTAGTGGCAAAGCTTCTGGCCACAACAATCCAGTTTCAGCCATTAATTTGCTCAGCTTGCCATCAGTTTGCACATGACCTGAAAGACTTCACCTGTAAACTGGGTACCCCTATCACTTTCAATCACTCTAGGGATACCATATCTACACACAAATTCCTGCACAATTTTTTTGCAGTGAATGTTGCAGTATTTGTGGCAGCAGGGAACGCTTCTACCCAATTGGAAAATACATCAATACAAACTAACACATATTTCAAATAATTACAGGGTGGTAACTGTATGAAGTCGATTTGTATTACCTGAAAAGGTCCGTCTGTCGGAGGGATATGGGATGGCTCTGTTCGTATTGTCTTACCAATATTCCTTCTCAAGCAAGTAAAACATGTCTCTCTTACCTGCATGAGAAGAGAATCCTGGCGCACACCAGTAGGCTCTAACCAGCTTGCACATACACTCTTTGCCTAGATGAGTCAGACTGTGTGCCACCTCGGCTTGACTTGGACGATATGCTCTGGGGGCTACTGGCTTACCGTGTCCACCTGTCCAAAGTCCTGAGGACTCCTGGCCATACTCCTTTGCCCTCCAGACTGCCTTTTCCTGTAGTGAACACAAATTTAGCATTTTAATTTACTATCGTGTGTTATCAGTTGTGTGAAGTAAACCGTCTCTGGATGAGAGAAGAGAGAGGAAAAATAGTAAATAAAAAAAGAAAATGTCAGGTTTGGCATTCACCAACAGGCTGTCACACCATCATGCATATTGGTGTCTGTACACAGTCTCCCTTCACCAGTATTCTCATTCTCCACCCTTTGTGCATGACCAGGCACACTGCATAAATGCTGGTGTCCTTGTTGTAAACGCTGGTTTACTTACAGGACTAAAAAGCATATACCTTAAACCAGTGGCGTGCGGTGAGGTCAGTGGCTGGTGAGGCACTTCAGCTATAATGTCCGCCGAATCCTGTGGATGACCCCTACCGCTGCTAAGCCAATACCCGCTACTGCCCCTGAGCCGATGACCACTACCACTGCCAATGGCTTACAAACTCGCCCACCATCAACTAACCCAGCCCTCCGCCACTAATTTGCATCTCAGTCCGATGCCACCAATGCCCGCTGCCTGTCTGCTCATCATACTTGTGATATATTGTACATTTTTATGGAAAAAAATGTAAATTATTGTTTGGGACTGGGAAGGGAGTGGGACGAGGACATGAATCCAATTTTGCTGTCCAGGGCTTCCATAAAGTTAATGGAAAAGGGTCTGAATGGGTTAAAAAATAAAAAAAAAATGAGTGAGGTCCCCCCCTTCTAAGTACAACCAGCCTCGGGCTCTTTGAGCTGGTCCTTGTTGTTTAAATACTGTGAAAAAAGTTGGACAGGGGTTCCCCGTATTTAGACAACCAGTACTGGGCTCTTAGTCCGGTTCTGGTTCCAGAAATATGGGGGACAAAAGATGTAGGGGTCCCCCATAACCAGCACCAGGCTCCACTAGCCAGGGAGATAATGCCACAGCCAAGGGACACATTTATGTAGTTCCCTGCGGCCGTGGCATTACCCCCCCAACTAGTCACCCCTGGCTGGGGTACCCTGAGGACTGGGGACCCCTTAAATCAAGGGGTCCCCCTCTCCAGGCACCCAAGGCCAGGGTTGAAGCCCGAGGCTGTCCCCAGTGTCTCAGTGTCCCAGTGTGTCAAACAAATTAATATTGTTTTTTGTTGTGGAACTACAAGGCCCAGCAAGCCACCCCCACTTGCTGGTACTTGGAGAACCTCAAGTACCAGCATACGGGGAAATAACGGGCTCGCTAGTACCTGTAGTTCTACAACAACAAAAATACCCAAATAAAAACACAACATACACATCGTGAAAGTAAAAATTTATTAACACACACTTACACACTCACACATAGGGGGTCATTCCGAGTTGTTCGCTCGTTGACGATTTTCGCTATGCTGCGATTTGTTGCTAACTGCGCATGGTACGCAGAGCGCACGCGCTTAGTTATTTAACACAAAACTTAGCAGTTTTGCTGTGGCTTTTGCGGCGCTTTTCAGTCACACTGCTGTTCGGTAAATGATTGACAGGAAAGGGGCGTTTCTGGGTGGCAACTCAGCGTTTTCCCGGCGTTTGCAAAAAACGCAGGCGTGTCAGGGAAAAACGCGGGAGTGTCTGGAGAAATGGGGGAGTGGCTGGCCGAACGCAGGGCATGTTTGTGACGTCAAACCAGGAACTAAATGGACTGAGCTGATCGCAATTCGTGAGTAGGTCCGGAGCTACTCAGAAACTGCAAAGAATAATTTTGAGCCCACTCTCCTAAACCTGACTACCATTTGCGTGGGTTCAACCATGAAACCCAGCCGGTCAGTTCATTACTCACAGTCGCTTCATTATTACATTTCAAATCATCCTGGGGGTCTATCATTACATGAGGTTGTCGACCAAAAAGAATTTCAAAGGGTGATAAGTTAAGTGTAGACCTGGGAGTGGTTCTGATGCTGTACAACACTAGTGGCAAAGCTTCTGGCCACAACAATCAGGTTTCAGCCATTACTCTGCTCAGCTTGTTCCCATCAGTTTGCACATGACCTGAAAGACTTCACCTGTAAAATGGGTACCCCTATCACTTTCACTTACTCTAGGGATACCATATCTACACACAAATTCCTGCACAATTTTCTTTGCAGTGAACGTAGCAGTATTTGTGGCAGCAGGGAACGCTTCTACCCAATTGGAAAATACATCAATACAAACTAACACATATTTCAAATTCCTACAGGGTGGTAACTGTATGAAATCGATTTGTATTACCTGAAAAGGTCCGTCTGTAGGAGGGATATAGGATGGCTCTGTTCGTATAGTCTTTCCAATATTCTTCCTCAAGCAAGTAAAACATGTCATTGCTCTCTTACCTGCATGAGAAGAGAATCCTGGTGCACACCAGTAGGCTCTTATCAGCCTGCACATACCCTCTTTGCCTAGATGAGTCAGACCGTGTGCCACCTCAGCTAGACTTGGAAGGTATGCTCTGGGGGCTACTGGCTTACCTTGTCCACCTGTCCACAGTCCTGAGGACTCCAGACTGCCTTTTCCTGTAGGGAACACAAATTTTGCATTTTAATTTACTATCGTGTGTTATCAGTTGTGTGACTGTGAAGTAAACCGTCTCTGGATGAGAGAAGAGAGAGGAAAAAATAGTAAATAAAAAAAAGAAAATGTCAGGTTTGGCATTCACCAACAGGCTGTCACACCATCATGCATATCGGTGTCTGTACACAGTATCCCTTCACCAGTATTCTCATTCTTCACCCTTTGTGCATGACCAGGCACACTGCATTAATACTGGTGTCTTTATGTCCTTATGCTGGTGAGATATACTGGATTTGGGCAGAGCTCTAAAGGACCCATTAGGCATGTGGCGTTTGAACTGTGATCGGGTCCATGTATTGTACCCTCCTGTCGGTGAATGTAAGAAATGAGGAGGAAACTTTGAAGGAAAATCACACAGAGGTTAGTAACAGATAAGTTTGTAGAGGCAAAGAGGATTTTATAAAATTTGATAACTGGATTGGGCACTATGGGGAAGTGATTCTCTACTGTCTATACCCCTAAAAAAAAAAATCTATGTGTCATATCTCTACTGGGACTATCCCAGCCATCAATCCAGTGTCCTGTCCATCCTAAGTTCATAGGGAACCCGGTATCTGTGAGATAATTTCCTCTACCTGTGATGGACATGCATCTAGAACAGTAGAATGCGACATTAGCCTTTGAGGGGTGTCTAGTATATCTTGTACTTCTTGAGCATGGTTCTCAGGTATATCCAAGAAGACACCATCAGGAGTACAATATATGACACACCACATTTTACTCAATAAGTCTCTGCCGAGTAGATTAGTCGGAGCCGATGCAGCCAGCAGAAAAGAATGTTTAGTTTGCAAGGGCCCTATCGTAATCTCTGCAGGTCTACTCAAAGGGTATTGTTGCACCGTTCCTGTTACTCCCATTGCCCGAATCTGTGTTTTCTATATGGCTTGTGATTCCTTACTATATGTCCCTTGGTCGCTGTGACAGGACGGTTCCGTACGAAAGCACTCGCCGCTTTCGCGTCCCGTCGGCTGCGCACAGAATGGAAGGTCAAGTCATACGAGGCCTGACCACATAGGGGATTCCCGCTTACCGTCAGTAACCGCCTGTTACTGACTCCACCCACTGCGCTGTGGGCGGGTTTTTGCTGCCACCACCAAACTCCTAACCTGCCGTGGCGTTTGAAACCACGGTTCTGCTTTGTATGTGCCGACGCACTGCCTTACCACACATGTGTGGTGTTGACGAATCCCCACTAGCCACTTGCTAGGCCTCTACCGGTAGCTGGCGGAAGGCGGAACTTGGAGACGTTAGGTGCTTCCCTGGACAGCCGGAGGACGGGGCTAGGTTTGGCATAACCCTGTAGGTCACAAGATGAAGCAATCTTCTTGAGGCAATGATGTTTATTTGCTCAATAATAACCTTTAAAAAGGCTCCTCCCTATTGCTAGGGGCAACAGCATACAATCAGATGTTTCAGCAGAATAAAGATGGTACAATACAATACAACTCTGGAGGCACGCAGGTCTCCTTTTTATGTCAGTTTTCCACACAGTACCACAGGGGGGTAAGCCCTCCCTGTCTTCTCCAACCAATCAGGTTATTTTACAAAATACCAATAAATAAATTACATTTCAAAAGGAGATAAGAGCAATAAAACAATATCATCCTTCCTGTCACCCAGACAACGTTTGGTATCAGATTAACATTCACTATTGATAAATTTATCACATAGCTTCAAAATAGAAATGTTTCTGTCTCATTCACATCTCCAGGCAAACCCAGTGTTTGAGATTACAACAGGAAAGGCTACAATACAAACAAACAGTCTTCCTTCCTGCATCTGCCATTCAGGGTTCGTATATCAATTAAATCATTACATGAAACAGGTTCCAAGTCCAGAACTACTTTACATATGGGATAAGGAGATCCCTGTGAGTAACATCTCTCTAAGGAACTTACACATCAAAAGGTTTTGTCATTCACACCTCTCTGCTAGGACAGGGCCATTAGCATGCCACTTCCTACTGACAGGAGATGATTATTCAGACATCTATAGTAAGTGCATTTTTCCTTAATATACAGGTGACCACATCTTAAATATAAATACATTTAAACATGCATTCCTGCAATTGTGCACAGAGCACTACATATGACATGTTAAGACACATCATTAAACATATTTTTAAACAGTCTATGCCCAGCGCCGTAAGTACATTTAACAGTGACGCCAAGCGCCTATTGTCCGCAACATGGCGCCGGGCACTAGGGGTTAACCCCTTCAGTGCTGCAGCGGCCATTGTCCACGTGGGCTGGGGTCTCTCCGGCCACACTCCTCCCCCCCCCCCCATTCAAGCGGGTCAACCAGGGACCCATGTCCCAACGATTTGGTCCCTGGTCCCGCAGTCCTTAATGAGGTTACCGGGAGTTCTTTGGGGGTTCAGGCTACTCCTGACGTGACAGTCCATTCGCATTGCTATGAGCCTTGCCTTGGTTGTGGATAATATGAAAGTCATAAACCTGAAGAGCAAGGCTTCACCGCAACAGTCTGTCCAATTTCCCCAAGGTAGGTTGCAGCCACCTAACAGGTGGGTGGTAAGTCACCACAGTGGGGGGCCAGTTACACACAAGTGCCACCCACGGTGTCCCAATTGTGGCATACCCCACCTCCCACAATAGCAGTATACTGCTCAAATAGGCCACAGGGTACTCCTGCCCATATGGCTCTTTCTGGCTCGGTACTGCTCCCAGTCCGTGCAGTGGCGCAGTAGTTCGTAACACACAGTCCTGGTCAAGAATGTGCACCATCAGCACTGGAGCGGGTACCCGAGCCTCCTTCAATGACTGGAATGCCAACTCGCAAGCGGGTGCAAAGTCCACTGACTTGGGAATGCCCTTCCTAGCCATCTCTGTCAAGGGGTTCACTACAGGACTAAAGTCAATGACAACGTGTCCGTAGGGCCTTACAGGTTCTAAGGTCAGTACCGGTCTGGGTGATGTGGGTCGGGGACAGCCTCTGGTTGCCTCCACCCCCTCTGGTTTGGGCCTACCCCTGTCTCCTCCCCCATGGTGCCCCAGGCACTGCACCTCAGTCATACCTATCTGGCAACTGTCTGCCCTAACTGTCAGACCTGCCCTCCAATCCTCCTCTGTCGACCTATGACTCGGGAAACCTACCCTGTCACCTAGGCCTACTCTTTCCTCCTCGTCCGCTACCTGTGCCGCAGTAATGGCGGCCAGACCACCAGCCTCTGGATCCTGTGTGGCATCCACTACAGGGAGGCTGCGTGTCTTCCCCGATCTACTGAGCACAGGCAAGGGACCTGCTATGTCCACAGCAACTTGCTGTAAAGGTTCTCCTATGGGTAGAGGCCCAGAGACAACACAGCCGCTGGAGTGCCCCGGCTGCCAACGCATGGCACCAGCCTTACAGTTGGTCTGGGCGTCATCCGACATTCCAGACCAGGGTAAGCTCTGTGACAGGCACTTCAGGGTACGGTCTGTCTCCGGGTTACTGTCCAAAGGGGTTTCGCTGGCAATCGACACCGGTTGCGCAGGAACGTTCCCTGGGGGGACCAGTTGGACACATTCCCTATCTGGTCTATCCCTTCCCACTTTCCTGGCTACCCTGTACCTTAACCCTTCCCGCCAGGTCAAACTTCCCGCCCCAACCCTGTCAAGGCCGCTGCCAGAGTGGCGCCTCACGCCTTTCGCGAATGGGTCAGAGAGTTGAGCCTCCCTAAACTCCTACCTGTGGCCCTCAATCTCTCCTAAATTGGGACACTCTACAGGGGGATCTAGGTGGGGACTTCTAGCATCAGTCTGGTAGGGGTCAGTCATGGAAAAGTCACTGTGGTTTCTCATACTCACCGCCGGAGTTGGCAACCACTTGGGTCAGGAGCATCAGTGGGCACCCCCACAGGATCAAACGAGCTGGAACCGACATCCTCTGCGTTGCTAGGGGACGTAGGCATACCAGAGGCAAAAGGCATGCGGGGTCGATGTACTGATCTAGCCGCTGTAATCTTTTCCTCTGGGCTGGTTGATGCTGTGGTTGGCTGTGCTGGCAGTTGTCTAGCAGCTGTAGTCTTTTCCTCTGGGCTGGGCTGTGCTGGAGTAGCTGATGTCAACGGTGGTTTTGGTACTTGACTCCGGGGAATGGCGCCAGCAAACGTGGTGACGATCCCACTACCCAGGTAATTTCCTAGGACCACATCAGTTGGGAGACCATCCATGACGGAAACTTCTCGCAACTCTGGTCCAGCTCCCCAGTCCAGGTAGACTCTTGCCATGGGAACCGCTTTCTCCATTCCATCTGCCAGGGTGACCTTCGCAGTGCGACCCTGCAATACTGCAGCAGGATCTATAAGGTGGGGGCTCACCACAGTTTTTGAGGCCCCAGAGTCTCTTAGGCCTTCTCCCTGCAGGGGTCCCACGTGGACCGGCTGCAGGTGCCTCCACATATTGTGTAGGGGCTGTTTGGCCATGCAGGTGACTCTCTCCGCAGAGTGCACCTGTCTCTCGCCACACTCCATCGGACTGACTGGAGGGGGAACAGTCTCTGTAGGCTCATCTCCTCTCGTCAAACAAGCGAGCCGGGCTCCAGCACTCGGATTTGGGGCACGAGTCTGGGGTGCTTGGGATACAGGACAGTTCATCCTCAGATGTCCGATTTTCCCACAGCCGTAGCACTTCTTCTCCAGTCGTGGCACCGATGATCTCTGATCAGTTGCAGGGATGCTGCGGTGCGGTTGCTGGCCAAGAGCACCCGGGTTAGAAGATGCTTGTCTTTGGGGGTGATGAGCTGAAGAGGGGTGTCCCCTTGGTGGTACAGTCTGTTGGAGCTGGCTGCTGGCTGGGTGCTTCTGCCCCTGTGGCCGAATTGCCACATACTTGTCTGCTAACTGGGCAGCCATCTTTAAGCTGGGTGGCTCCCGATCTAGCACCCACTCCTTCACTTCTGGGGCGCACCTGCGGTAGAACTGCTCCCTGCAAATCAGGTCGATCAGTGCATCCCATGTAGTGGCTTCAGAATCCTTCACCCACTTCACCACGTACTGCCGCAGCTGGGTGGCGAACTGCTCATGGGTGCTGCTAGGATTCTTGGGTAAGTCTCTGAACTTCTTCCTGTAAGACTCTGGAGTGATGAAGAATCGCTGGAGGAGGGCCCGTGAGACTTCGTCGTAGTCCCCACAGTCCTCCGTGGCCACTCCTCGATAGGCCTCCAATGCCTCTCCATGCAGAGTGGGCACAAGGTGTCTCACCCACTCTGACTTGGGTAGATCGTGTAGTTTACAAGTCCTTTCAAAAACTTGCAAATGTCCATCAATGTCCCCATCACTGTCTGCAAACTTGGCAAACTGAATACGTCCTTATCTGTGTACAACAGCTGACAACGGCTCCCGGGGTACCACGGCCTGTGGTGCCCGCTCCGCATGCCACATCCGAATGACAAGCATGCGTTCTTGCTCCGTTGCCCTTTCCCCCAATTCCGCTAGACGATTTGCTAGGGTATCCGTCCCGCCCCCCCTGGGACGTTGGGATCCTGGCCCTGCTAGGGATTGCTGGGAAACATTGCTGCTGTGAGAGAGGGCGGGGCTTGTGGGTCTAACCGGTTCCTTACGAAGGTCCACTGTTGGGCCGTCCTCTGTGATGCTGATGCCGTCAGTGCTTTCCACCTCCGCCCGATGCGACTCCTCCATGCTCATGAGCGCCGCCTTCATGACGCTTCTGGACGCGTTGAAAGGGATATCCACACCCTTCTCCTGGCACACGATCTCCAGATCATCCGCTGAATTCCGCCATCTTGTGCGTTCTCCTGCGCTGCAGAAACTCCTCTCCTGAGTAACTCGGCTTCTCCAATCGGGTGATGAAAAGCCGCCTGGGATTATCCCACTGCTGCCACCAATTTCTGTGACAGGACAGTTCCGTACGAAAGCACTCGCCGCTTTCGCGTCCCGTCGGCTGCGCACAGAATGGAAGGTCAAGTCACACGAGGCCTGACCACATAGGGGATTCCCGCTTACCGTCAGTAACCGCCTGTTACTGACTCCACCCACTGCGCTGTGGGCGGGTTTTTGCTGCCACCACCAAACTCCTAACCTGCCGTAGCGTTTGGAACCACGGTTCTGCTCTGTATGTGCTGACGCACTGCCTTACCACACCTGTGTGGTGTTGACGAATCCCCACTAGCCACTTGCTAGGCCTCTACCGGTAGCTGGCGGAAGGCGGAACTTGGAGACGTTAGGTGCTTCCCTGGACAGCCGGAGGACGGGGCTAGGTTTGGCATAACCCTGTAGGTCACAAGATGAAGCAATCTTCTTGAGGCAATGATATTTATTTGCTCAATAATAACCTTTAAAAAGGCTACTCCCTATTGCTGGGGGCAACAGCATACAATCAGATGTTTCAGCAGAATAAAGTTGGTACAATACAATACAACTCTGGAGGCACGCAGGTCTCCTTTTTATGTCAGTTTTCCACACAGTACCACAGGGGGGTAAGCCCTCCCTGTCTTTTCCAACCAATCAGGTTATTTTACAAAATACCAATAAATAAATTACATTTCAAAAGGAGATAAGAGCAATAAAACAATATCATCCTTCCTGTCACCCAGACAACGTTTGGTATCAGATTAACATTCCTATTGATAAATTTATCACATAGCTTCAAAATAGAAATGTTTCTGTCTCATTCACATCTCCAGGCAAACCCAGTGTTTGAGATTACAACAGGAAAGGCTACAATACAAACAAACAGTCTTCCTTCCTGCATCTGCCATTCAGGGTTCGTATATCAATTAAATCATTACATGAAACAGGTTCCAAGTCCAGAACTACTTTACATATGGGATAAGGAGATCCCTGTGAGTAACATCTCTCTAAGGAACTTACACATCAAAAGGTTTTGTCATTCACACCTCTCTGCTAGGACAGGGCCATTAGCATGCCACTTCCTACTGACAGGAGATGATTATTCAGACATCTATAGTAAGTGCATTTTTCCTTAATATACAGGTGACCACATCTTAAATATAAATACATTTAAACATGCATTCCTGCAATTGTGCACAGAGCACTACATATGACATGTTAATACACATCATTAAACATATTTTTAAACAGTCTATGCCCAGCGCCGTAAGTACATTTAACAGTGACGCCAAGCGCCTATTGTCCGCAACATGGCGCCGGGCACTATGGGTTAACCCCTTCAGTGCTGCAGCGGCCATTGTCCACGTGGGCTGGGGTCTCTCCGGCCACAGTCCCGTCTATGTGTTTAATAATGTGGCTTGTGTTTTCAGTCTAGGGGTCTATATTGACTATGTGTTCTACTACTCTTACAGTCTCTGGCAAAATGCCCTTTATTTCTACAAATGTAACATATTATCGGTCTTTTCTTACTACCCGCATATTGGGGTTTAGGCTGATGAGGCTTTGCTGTAAGAGCCTGTACACTTATTGTCATCAGTTTATCCTCCTGTTGTTTCCTGTGCCTAGCAACATTCTCGTGGTGTTCCATTGCGCACTCTCTAAGACAAGCTACTGTGGCCCCTCTCCAATTAGGCAAAGATGTTTGTACCCTGTCCCTTACTGTTTTATTGAGTCTGTCCATTAGCACAGAGACAGCCACCTCCCTGTAATTCGCATCGTTCCCTGTATCTGATACCCCAATGTATCTATCCATTATTTGCAGGGCCCGATGAAAATATTCAGATGCCATTTCATTTTCCCTCTGTTTTATGGAGAAAATTCTTCTCCACTTAACAGTAATGGGGAAATACAACTCTAGTTGCCTGTTAATTTGTTCTATATTCTCCTGCTTGTTTCCGTCAGTCACAGGACTATCCGACTCTAACCCACAATCAGTGATACATTTTTGGGTGTCAATATTAGTGGGTAGGCATACTTTTAAAAGGATCCGCCAATCTTTGTTAGCTGGTTCAAGAGCATTACCCAGATCTCTGATAAAGTTCTGACATCTGGCTAAATACCTCCCAGGGATCGGGGAATTCTGAAATGATTGACCGCAGCTCAGCTCTGGACCACGGGTAATACATTGCATTATTCCTGGTGAGGATTACTCCCTGACTATCGGTTCCCCCATTAGGAGTTACTATTTCCAAGACAGGATGTAATCCTACCATCCTACCATAATCCTACCATTCTCCTAATCTGTTTGCTGTAAGGTGTTGCTGTCTCTGTGCAATGACCCGTCTCACACTTACCGGTAGCTGTGACCTCACCAGTACTTTCAGTGGGGAATACTGTTACTGCTCTAACTGGATGGACAGACCCCACCTGAGTTTCCTGCAAGGCGACTGCCTGAATGAGAGCTGCGATTTGGCTGGGTCCTTCATCTTCCTGTGACCTATAACCTTGAAAAGACTTCAAAACAGAAAACATCTTGCAAAAATTAGGGTTAATACATTTCTCTTTCATTATACTATCATTCATAGATATACCATTGACTGTAGCCATCTTTTCCCTCTCGACCTGTGTCGATAATGGTGTGTTTGTGTCCTCATTCCTGCTAGGTTTGGAACCTGCTTTACGAGTTTGTTTCCTTTGCATCTCCCCCTCTTGCTGCCATAAATTTAAACAATCGTTATGTCTGATCCTTTGTTTTCTGGATTTAATTAGACATATTTTACTACTTACATTCTGCAGTACCTCTGGTTCAAAGCTGCCCACCCTAGGGAATGGTACCCTATCTTTGTCAGTCATACGTAACCATTCATTGCAAAAAGCCTCCGTGTGTGAACCCTATTTTTCACACATAATAAACCTTGCTGACCCTCTCGGTCGCAAGTCTGACCTTCTCGGTCCCACTTCTTCAGCCTGAACCCGAGCTACCAAACGCCCACTGCTTGTGCAATTGGATCCCATCGCGGACTTTTTACCAATAAACGCAATCCCCAATGCACACCGCAAATAGACGGTGAAAGACACCTAGCACATGCACTCGCTCCTTCTCCGCTGAATACCACGACTCACTCCAATAGTGAACACTGCGTACCCAGTGAGGCCCTATTGGTTTCTATTTCCTGGAAGTGTTAGGAATGACTTACCTTTTCCAGTAAATATCCACCACTGGAGATTTTCCTGAGAGAGACCAGCGAAAACTCCCTATGCACTTTTTATACACAAATCACGCTTGCGTATGCTCTACACAGCGCTAATGATACCGCGATTTTATGCAGAAGCTCGTAAAGGGGTATCAAGTTGCGTTATATATCGCACCCACAAACGCGCGGTCCAATCGCACAGCGTATAAGTTTAAACAAAAGTTTTATACTAATCGGCTTTAGAAACCGGGTAGTTTTGTGCTATTGTAGCATGGCTACAGTCCCACCTTTTAACTAGACAACACTATTGTGTAATTTGTACTTAGCGCCCGCACTCTTACGCACTTTGCGTAAACACGCGACCGTGCGTGTCTTTTACGCTGCGTGCGCGGTCCTGTACTTTGTCTGAGACACGTGTACAAAACTGTGCATCCGCAATAAAACAAATCGCACAACTCTATAAATGTGAACAATACTAATTACTATTGCCCACTAGAACCAACTTGTTCTGTATAAACTTTTATGCAGACCTGCGTTTGTGTCTTTACACTTACTTCCTTAAAATACTGTTGTTTCAAATTTAACTATATAGCAACAAATGTATCTGATTTCACACAGATCTAAATGAATCTAGCAATCTGAGTCTTGTGGCAACAATGTGAGAGGGTATGCAAAGTATGGGTGCCTTTTGTGTACGCTTTTTTGTGCCAAAAAAAATTCACAGATTTTTAGATAGCTTTTTTCCTGTGTTTTACGGGTTCTACCAGCACCTCTGCAGACCAGATAGAGCAGACGTCATCTATTCAGCACACAAGTAGGGTTTTCAGCGTATCCATCGACCAAGAAAAGGTTACGTAGGATAACTTTCCGCTCTTTGCTGATAGATTAAGTCTGCTATGACCTGTTAGGCTGTGAGCATGTGGAAACAGGACGATGCCTCCAATTGTAAACGCTGGTTTACTTACAGGACTAAAAAGCATATACCTTAAACACACTTGCTACACTTTAATATTGAGCTGCTGCGGCCGCGGTAATTAACCTTTCACCTTTATGTTATTCACAAACCATACGTACACAAAGTCGCAGTGTACGCACTCTGCATACGTATGCCTAAAGGGCGTAGTGACTACACAGTTTGCGTACAGAAGCCTATATGCTGTTAGCACAATGCAGCAGCCCGAGTGGCTGTAAATACACTTTAATACCTTAGCAGGGAAAGGAAACACGACACCAGTTTGTATTTAAAATGCCGGGTTCCGACACCACAACATATTATTACTGAAAGGGGGTTACAACAACAAAGCAATACAATACAATACAATAGAATAATGGCTACAGTCAATGGTACATACGTGTTTGGCTTTGTCGCCTGCGCTTCCCAGCCTAGTCCTCAGTCATCTGGGTAGATAACCTTTAGAGTCTGTGATAGTGACCTGGCATGCAGCTGGCTCTTTATACAGTAGATCAAAACATAATACAATAGACACTGTGTGCTCTTCTTCCATTGGTTCGGTGGTGGGACATATCCTGTGCACCGGGGATCATTGGTCAGCTCAAGAAGTGGGCGATGGCTAAGACTTGAGATGTGATTTCTGTTGTTTGCATCTGAGTTCCCGCCCCATGACCAGTTAAACCCATCACATTAATCATACATAAATCTGGTATTATTAATAACTTAATGTGGTAATATATGATAATATTCTTATTCCCACCAGATTAATGTTTACGTGACTCTGAACAATATGATCCGACGCATGATATGATTATCTATTTCCATCCTCAAGATATACATATATCCACATATATCCATATACTCATATATATATATATATATATATATATATACACACACACACACATACTCCTGCTATTACAATTTGTTAGAAATTATATATATATATATATATATATATACACACACACAAATATATACATCTCCAAGAGTTTAGACTATGAATGTTAGTACCTCAGATTTCTAAATGTCTGGTTTGTATTTTTGTTAGCTATTGCTAATTGAGTTTCTCCTCAACCTAGGTTTCTGGGTATTGTCTTTTTGTTTGTCTTCTCTTCAGGTAAGACAATGACAATCCAGTACTTATTGCTTTAGATAGAAACTAGGCTACCCTAGGATAATTGGAGTTAACAAAGGTGTTTGCCTTCCTCATAGAATTTCAAAGCTTTGTGTAAATAAGGCCATTTTATTTGAGTCTCTGGGAGTTTAATTTGTGTGTGACCGATCTTCATGCTATTTAGAAGAGGAAGCAGACAGTGGGGGATTTATGCAATATATGGATTAAATATATGATATGTCTTTGTGGCTTTTCCATGCGAGTACAAATTCCACTGTAATTACTCATACCACGCTCTAATGCGCAGGACAGCGGGAGCGACCATACGCAAATTGCGAATATGTGCACGCACAGCCGAATACGTACGCACACGGAGGCCATCTATGTGGTGTTTGTCACAATCCTGACTCTAGGTTTCATATTTGGTGACTTACCCCTGCCATCTGTCCCGGATCCTGTGTCTTTTTACCCACTGAGTTAAACAGCTTGTCAGCACTATGAGTTTTCCTGAGTTCTCTGCCTGAAAGGTAATAGTTAATTAGCTCCACCTGTGGTGATCTCCTGTGTCAGGCTGAATTCAGTTATCTGAAGTTTAGGCCTAAAAGTCAGCATCCTATGTTTTGCAGAAGTTCAGGCTTCAGTGTTCTCTCTGCCTGCTAGGCCTCACTCTACATCACAGCCTAGTCTAGAGTACTCACATGACAGTGACTGTTCACCTGACCCAGAGTTGTCCAATCCTCTGCCAGCCTGAGACTCTCTGCATCACCTAATCCTGCTCACCAATCATCAAGGACCAGGAAGTATTAGTTGGGAGACTGAGTTGGAAACTGGGCCAGTTCCTTGTGTCACACACAGCTCTGTGTGAGCCTTAAAGCTGAGCTCCCTAAAGGTAACCTTTGTACTTTAGTTCCTGTGGAAACTCTGTTCCCTTGTTACCCCGTTTGGTTTACTTTTGTGTTGCCACTGATATTCACTATTTCCACGAGTCTCAATGTAAAGGCACAGCTGCAGTGGTTCATCTTAAAGGCACAGTACTGTATTCCATAGTCTCAACTGAAAACCACAGCTGCCGTGTTTCATCTTTACTGCTGTTGTAGTTGTGATCTCCAGAGCTCCCGTATCCCTGTCACTTCCGTGCCTCAGCATCTCCATGCCTCAGCACCTCCGTGCCTCAGCACCTCTGTGCCTTAGCATCTCCGTGCCTCAGCACCCCCGTGCCTCAGCACCTCTGTGCCTCAGCACTCCGTGCCTCAGCATCTCCGTGCCTCAGCACCACCGTGCCTCAGCACCTCCGTGCCTCAGCACTTCCGTGCCTCCAAGCACCTCAGTGTCTCCAGGCACTTCTGCACCTACAAGCACCTCAGTGCCTCCAAGCACCTCAGTGCCTCCAAACTCCCAGTGCTCACAAGCGTAGTTGGTGTCTCCAGCATCCGGTACTCCTTAATTCATTCCTCAGCACCTTTTCAAGTTCTGTCTTTCAGGAGACCTCCAGCATCCATACGTGCTTCCTGTCTGCCGACCAAATCCTGCATGAGGAAAACCTAGATTCGGCCATCTCTGCTGCGGTTCCTCTTCCCGGTCACCGGAAGAAACCCCGAGCCCACAACACTCCCAAATCAGGTCAGTGAAAGTATTCACATAGTCCTCCAGTCGCCCGCACAGACTTCACTAACACCGGGTTCACAAAACCACAGTCATGACAGTAGGAACTGGCCACATGGACCCGGCCGAAAGTGTTTGTCTGACGCAGGACCTCCTAAACAATATTGCAGGACGCTTGGAAGGTCTGGAGTCGACTCAGCATCAATTGGCACAGTGTCTGCAGCGGAATTCGTTCTCCAGAGATTCTCTGACCTTCTGCACTAAGACTCCTGACCAACTGCAGATTTTCTACCATATGTTATTACAGTTACAAGAACTTTTGTCTAGTATTCTTTCTGTGATGCCTGATCTCTTCAGGAATACTACCAACGTTGTTGATCCTGTTTTGTCCCATCCAGTTAATAGAGTCTCTTCCTCTGTGCAAGGAAAAGTTGTTCATCAGAGCAATCCACTGCCCAAACTCTCTGAAGCTGAACGTCAGCGTCGTAGGGAGCTACACCTCTGTCTTTACTGTGGAAATTCCGGTCATTTTGTTAAAGACTGCATTCTTCGTAAGCCAGGGAATGGTGACAAATCCCAGTATCACAGTGCTCATGTCTACAAGTCATCCACAGTAGCCGATCCTGCTACTGCTGACAGGGGTATCAAGATGGCTACTCTGAAAGAGACTCAAATTTATGACTGGGGTCCGGTGATTAAAAGACCTTATCCCAAGTTGGGTGTCCAGAGAAGAATGTTCAAGCCATTTAGAGTCACAGAGGAGTCCGTGTCTACAGCCCAAGGAGGGGCGTCCGTGTCTACAGCCCAAGGAGGGGCGTCCGTGTCTACAGCCCAAGGAGTGGCATCCGTGTCTACAGCCCAAGGAGGGGCATCCGTGTCTTCAGCCCCAGTGAGGGGTTCAGAGTGTCCAGCCCCAGGAGGGGGTTCTTCAGAGTGTCCAGCCCCAGGAGGGGGTTCTTCAGAGGATCCAGCGCCAGAGAGTCTTCAGAGCGTCGCCCAGCCAGAGAGTCTTCAGAGCGCTGCCCAGCCAGAGAGACTACAGAGCGCTGCCCAGCCAGAGAGTCTTCAGAGCGCTGCCCAGCCAAAGAGTCTCAGAGCGCTGCCCAGCCAGAGAGACTACAGAGCGCTGCCCAGCCAGAGAGTCTACAGAGTGCTGCCCAGCCAGAGAGTCTACAGAGTGCTGCCCAGCCAGAGAGTCTACAGAGTGCTGCCCAGCCAGAGAGTCTACAGAGTGCTGCCCAGCCAGAGAGTCTACAGAGTGCTGCCCAGCCAGAGAGTCTACAGAGTGCTGCCCAGCCAGAGAGTCTACAGAGTGCAGCCCAGCCCCGTGAAGTGGGGGCTCTTGCCTCATCCCAGCCCCGAGAAGTGGGGGCTCTTGCCTCATCCCAGCCCCGAGAAGTGGGGGCTCTTGCCTCATCCCAGCCCCGAGAAGTGGGGGCTCTTGCCTCATCCCAGCCCCGAGAAGTGGGGGCTCTTGCCTCATCCCAGCCCCGTGAAGTGGGGGCTCTTGCCTCAGCCCAGCCCCGTGAAGAGGGGGCTCTTGCCTCAGCCCAGCCCCGTGAAGAGGGGGCTCTTGCCTCAGCCCAGCCCCGTGAAGAGGGGGCTCTTGCCTCAGCCCAGCTCAGTGAAGAGGGGGCTCCTGCCAGTCCAGCAATATTCCAGGCTCCGCCTGGTCAGTCCGTCCCGGTTCCAGCCGGTCCAGCAATACTCCAGGCCCTGCCTGGTCAGTCCGTCCCGGTTCCATCCGGTCCAGCGATACTCCAGGACCAGCCTGGTCAGTCTCCGTTGGCTCCAGCCAATTCAAGTATCCTCGGATCCAATCCAGTCCTACTCGTCCAGCCAAAGATTTCTCCAGTTTCAGCCTCTAAGCTTTCGTCTGATGGTTTACCACCTATTTACTTTGATGGAGATTTATTGCAATATGCCGCTCTGGTTGAACAATTTCTCTCTCTGATGGAGTCTGATCCTTCAGGTGCAGTAACTCCTTCCAACGTTACTCAATATCTGTTCCTGGCATTCAGAGGAAGAGCTTTGGAGTGGGCCAACATGCTTTTTGAGAGTAATGATCCTGTGTTCCATGACTTACGGACTTTTAGTAATGCTGTGGTTAAAGAATTTAGTCCTAAACCTTTGGAATCTGACTCGGTAAAAGAATCATGCTCTAAAGGGAATGCAGAAGGAAGTTTGTGCTGTCCTCCCAGGGATAGTCTAAGAATCTCCTTCGGTAAGAATCCGACCATTAAAATTGCTCATGTAGGAGTCTCTCCTAGCCCAGAGAATTTAAAACTCCAGTGCACCTCCTTTTCATCTGCAAACTGTGTATCTAATGGGGATTCATATCTTCCATTAGACTTGGACTCAGACTCTGAATTTGATCCAGTTCATGATGCTACTCCTTTCTTGGGAGGTCCCATGTTTTCTAAGGAAAGTTTTTCTTTACAGGAGATTCCGCTCTCCTTGGTCAAAACCAAATGTTCCCGTAAGAAGAAGAGGCATCAACGAAGGTCCTAAATTCTTCTGTATGAATTTCTCAAGTTCCTCGAAGATTCAAGATGGGTGTCCGGAGTCCACCCATGAAGAGGGGAGTACTGTCACAATCTTGACTGTAGGTTTCATATTTGGTGACTTACCCCTGCCATCTGTCCCAGATCCTGTGTCTTTTTACCCACTGAGTTAAACAGCTTGTCAGCACTATGAGTTTTCCTGAGTTCTCTGCCTGAAAGGTAATAGTTAATTAGCCCCACCTGTGGTGATCTCCTGTGTCAGGCTGAATTCAGTTATCTGAAGTTTAGGCCTAAAAGCCAGCATCCTATGTTTTGCAGAAGTTCAGGCTTCAGTGTTCTCTCTGCCTGCTAGGCCTCACTCTACATCACAGCCTAGTCTAGAGTACTCACATGACAGTGACTGTTCACCTGACCCAGAGTTGTCCAATCCTCTGCCAGCCTGAGACTCTCTGCATCACCTAATCCTGCTCACCAATCACCAAGGACCAGGAAGTATAAGTTGGGAGACTGAGTTGGAAACTGGGCCTGTTCCTTGTGTCACACACAGCTCTGTGTGAGCCTTAAAGCTGAGCTCCCTAAAGGTAACCTTTGTACTTTAGTTCCTGTGGAAACTCTGTTCCCTTGTTACCCCGTTTGGTTTACTTTTGTGTTGCCACTGATATTCACTATTTCCACGAGTCTCAATGTAAAGGTACAGCTGCAGTGGTTCATCTTAAAGGCACAGTACTGTATTCCATAGTCTCAACTGAAAACCACAGCTGCCGTGTTTCATCTTTACTGCTGTTGTAGTTGTGATCTCCAGAGCTCCCGTATCCCTGTCACTTCCGTGCCTCAGCATCTCCGTGCCTCAGCATCTCCGTGCCTCAGCATCTCCGTGCCTCAGCACCTCCGTGCCTCAGCATCTCCGTGCCTCAGCACTCCGTGCCTCAGCACCACCGTGCCTCAGCACCTCCATGCCTCCAAGCACCTCAGTGTCTCCAGGCACTTCTGCACCTACAAGCACCTCAGTGCCTCTAAGCACCTCAGTGCCTCCAGGCACTTCTGCACCTACAAGCACCTCAGTGCCTCCTAGCACCTCAGTGCCTCCAAACACCCAGTGCTCACAAGCGTAGTTGGTGTCTCCAGCATCCGGTACTCCTTAATTCATTCCTCAGCACCTTTTCAAGTTCTGTCTTTCAGGAGACCTCCAGCATCCATACGTGCTTCCTGTCTGCCGACCAAATCCTGCATGAGGAAAACCTAGATTCGGCCATCTCTGCTGCGGTTCCTCTTCCCGGTCACCGGAAGAAACCCCGAGCCCACAACACTCCCAAACCAGGTCAGTGAAAGTATTCACATAGTCCTCCAGTCGCCCGCACAGACTTCACTAACACCGGGTTCACAAAACCACAGTCATGACAGTGTTTGTACGTAATGTGTGTGTTGTAATATTTTCTGACTTCGACATTGTGCTGGTGAGATATACTGGATTTGGGCAGAACTCTGAAGGACCGAGTAGGCATGTAGCATTTGAACTGTAATCGGGTCCATGTATTGTACCCTCCTGTCGGTGAACGTAAGAGATGAGGAGGAAACTTTGAAGAAAAATCACATAGAGGTTAGTAGCAGATAAGTTTGTAGAGGCAAAGAGGATTTTATAAAATTTGACAACTGGATTGGGCACTATGGGGAAGTGATTCTCTACTGTCTATACCCCTAAAAAAAAAATATGTGTCATATCTCTACTGGGACTATCCCAGCCATCAATCCAGTGTCCTGTCCATCCTAAATTCATAGGGAACCCGGTATCTGTGAGATAATTTCCTCTACCTGTGATGGACATGCATCTAGAACAGTGAAATGAAACATTAGTCTTCGTGGGTATCCAACATACTTTGTACTTCCTGGGCGGGAGCACGCTATATGTATACCATATCTAACAAAACTCCTGTTAAGTTAATCAGGGGCCATTTCTGCTAGAGAAAGAAGCAAAAGTTTAGAGGCCTCATCTTAACCCCAGCAAGTTTTGTCAAAAGGGTAAAGTTGCATTTATTCCGTTCTTCCCATTAACCGAATCTGTGTTTTCTATATGGCTCGTGATTCCTTAATATATGTCCCTTGATCCCGTCTATGTGTTTAATAATGTGGCTTGTTTTCTCTGTCTAGGGGTCTATATTGACTATGTGTTCTACTATACCTACAATCTCTGGCAAAATGCCCTTCCTTTTTACAAATGTAACATATTCTCGGTCTTTTCCAACTACCAGGGTTTTGGGGTTTAGGCTGATGAGGCTTTGCTGCAAGAGCCTGTAGACTTATTGTCATCAGCTTCTCCTCCTGTTGTTTTCTGCGTCTAGCAATATTCTTGTGGTGTTCAATTGCGCACTCTCTAAGACAAGCTACTGTGGCCCCTCTCCAATTAGGCAAAGATGTTTGTGTTTGTACCCTGTCCTTTACTGCCTTATTGAGCCCGTCCATTAGCACAGAGACAGCCACCTCCCTGTAATTCGCATCGTTTCCTGTATCTGATATCCCAACGTATCTATCCATTATTTGCAGGGCCCGATGGAAATATTCAGATGCCATTTCATTTTCCCTCTGATTTATGGAGAATTTTTTTCTCCACTTAACAGTAGTGGGGAAATACAACTCTTGTTGCCTGTTAATTTGTTCCACATTCTCCTGATTGTTTCTGTCAGTCATAGGACTATCCGACTCTAATCTACAATCAGTGATACATTTTTGGGTGTCAATATTAGGGGGTAGGCACGCTTTCAAAAATATCCGCCAATCTTTGTTAGCTGGTTCATGAGCATTACCCAGAGCCTTTATATACTTCTGACATCTGGCTAAATGCTTCCGGGGATCGGGGAATTCTGAAATGATTGACCGCAGCTCAGCTCTGGACCATGGGCAATACATTGCATTATTCCTGGTGAGGATTACTCCCTGACTATCGGTTCCCCCATTAGGAGTTACTATTTCCAAGACAGGATGTTATCCTACCATTCCGTTCCTAATCTGTTTGCTGTAAGGTGTTGTTGTCTCTGTGTAATGACCTGTCTCACACTTACCGGTAGCTGTGACCTCACCAGTTCTTTCAGTGGGGAATACTGTTACTGCTCTAACTGGATGGATAGGCCCCACCTGAGTTTCCTGCAAGGCGATTGCCTGAATGAGAGCTGCGATTTGGCTGGGTCCTTCATCTTCCTGTGACCTATAACCTTGAAAGGACTTCAAAACAGGATACATCTTGCAAAAATTAGGGTTAATACATTTCTCTTGCATTATACTATCATTCATAGATATACCATTGACTGTTGCCATCTCTTCCCTCTCGACCTGTGTCGATAATGGTGTGTTTGTGTCCTCATTCTTGCTAGGTTTGGAACCTGCTGCGCAAGCTAATTCCCTTTGCATATCCCCCTCTTGCTGCCATAAATTTAAACAATCTGTATGTCTAATCCTTTGTTTTCTGGATTTTATCAGACATATCCTTATCCTTAGGTACTGTAATACCTCTGGCTCAAAGCTGCCCACCCTAGGGAATGATACCCTATCGTTGTCAGTCATACGTACCCATTAGTCACAGTAAACTTCAGCGTGTGGACAATATTTTCCACACATAATAAACCTTGCTGACCTTCTCGGCCGCAATTCTGACCTTCTCGGCCGCAATTCTGACCTTCTCGGTCCCAACTCTTCTGCCTGAACCCTGGCTACCATACGTCACTTAGTTGAGCAACTGGCTCCCATAATTTGTGGGTCTTGCCTTCTCGGCTATTCCCACAAATACCAAAATACTCAATAAAAGGTGACGGTGAAAGTTCTCCGAGCGCTTCCACCCACTCTCGCCCACGTTGGCCGGTACTACCATACACTGTCGATAGCGAAGGCGATGTACCCAACTTAGGGCCCCTAATTGACCTATATTTACTGGAAGTAACTTACCTTTTCCAGTAAATATCTGTCGTTGGAGATCTTCCTGAGAGAGACCAGCGAAAACTCCCTATGCACTTTTTATACACAAATCACACTTGCGTATGCTCTACACGGCGCTATTGATACCGTGATTTTACACAAAAGCTTGTAAAAGGGGTATCAAGTTGCGCTATATATTGCACCCACAAACGCGCGGCCCAATAGCACAGCTTATAGGTACTAGTTACCTATCCGCCCTACGACCACTGGAATCAAATCACAAGCTGCGAAACCTCAGCCGGAGCATATCAAAAAACTATATGGGTCACAAAGTTCACAATTCCCTACCAAGCTCCTGTGTAAGTCTCCTCACGACTTACGTATTCCAATCTATACTAACGTGAGTCAGCCGCCTCACGCCGCCAAGCCTCCACTCACTTGGTGTACCACACGACGGGATCCCGAATTCCCGGGGTTCAATACGTTCACTCTTACTTTCACTCACTCAAATATGCTTTGTTTTTCTGTACAGAAAAATTTTCACGTGTTCTGATTGGCAGCTTTACCCCCAGAGGCAATACAGTTTAAACAAAAGTTTTATACTAATCTGCTTTAGAAACCGGATAGTTATGTGCTATTGTAGCATGGCTACTGTCCCACCTTTTAATTGAACAAAAACTATCGTGTAATTTGTACTTATCGTCCGCACTCTTACGCACTTTGCGTAAACACGCGACAAACTTACACCATTGCTGAGAGTTGTATCGTGGGAAGAGCAGGGTCCCCCAAAGTGGGCCAGGGAAGCAAGATATGCCTATATACTAGATCTCCAAGTCTCCAACCAACGTAAATTAACGCACAACTATAATTCTAATTTACCATCCTCATCCAGCAAAGCACGTGTATTCAGCCTGTTTAATATTTGTGGCCATCCTGCAACTTGACTGAGCAGTAACCTCTCATAAATTCCACCTATCAGTGAAGATAAGTAACAGGTTGCAGAGCAACAGGTGTAATTACAGTCCAGTCCAAAGAGCATTGGTTCTACATTTTCATTAATGTAAGCTACCAGGCAACAAAAGGGAAGCCAGCATTAACTCTACAACACCCGTAACCCTGTCAGCCTTGGCATAGTGGTTGTGTCACTGATCTGGCAGCAACCTCGAGTCACCCGGGTGCAGCACAGTCTCTCACCTCAGGCTCTGGTGGGTCAGACTTTAGCACACAGGTGTCCACGCACTTGCAGGTCTAGTATCAGTGAAGAATATCCAGCAGTGAACAGTTGTAAGTGGTGAACTGAGTTGGTGCCAGCTGCTAGGCCATCTGGTTTGGATGAAATAAATGAGGTGGATCATTAACAATTAATTGTCACATCTTCCAGCTTTACTCTCTAGAACATCTCACGGAGTTATATGTGGCACAATAAATAACTGACATAAGAGCTGACACTTTCAAGTTATGTGTTTGTCACTTTCACTCTATTAATTCTCTTTGCCTCTACACGTTGCTATCTCACCAGTGTACTCGTATAGCTCCATGTATCAGCTGCACTTAGGTAACCAGCAAATTACACCTCCCATGTGCCTCTCAGAGGAGTTCTGGGGAAGTGTGTGGGGGAGGGGTGACTCATAGGGCTGTAACACACACTCCGGTTTTTCCCGGATGGCAAACAGCCGGACAAACTTTGTCCGGCTTTTTGCCATCCGGGAGAAACCGGCAGAGTCTGTCACACAGGACGGCTTTGAGCCGTGTGTAATGCTGTGCGCATGCGCAGCATTAGACACGGCTTGGGAAAAAACCGTTGTGTGTGAAAGCTCCCCTTCACACACACGGTTTACTGGCTGCAAAGACGGCCAGGCGCCCGCCCGGCAGCCGGACCTTCCAGTGGTGAGACCCGGCTGCAACCCGGCAGCCGGGCCGGGACCGCGCCGTGTGTAAGGACACATTGCGCTGCATGTGTCTTTACATAACGGCAGCGGTTTAAAGCCGCCCGTGTGTTTCGGCCCATAAGCTTTCAATGACCTTAGATTGCACGCCCAGAGTGGTGTGGCATGAGGTTTCATGGACAGTTGGAGGTAGTGGATAAATGAGAAACTGATTATATACAGCAGGCAGTCATCTGTGTCATGTATGTAAATAGCATCTGATATTACTTCTGGGTTCACTTGTAAAATGTTCCTGTATTTTATGAAACTTGTGATGGTAAAACTATTATGCTGCTTTCAGATCGCAAATGCCGGATCCCACCCGGTAAGAGAAACGTGTCCTTACCGGGTGGGATCCAGCATTTGCGCTCCTTTGTTGGATTTCCGACCCGGCAATATACCGGGTCGGTTGCCATAGCAGCGGGGGGCGCAGCAGCAGCAGGGGCGGGGGTGGAGGCGGCGCTGGGAGATGAGCTCATCTCCTGCGCCGCCTCTCCCTATGCTGTGAATGGGAGCCGTGTCGCATCGGAACGGCTCCCATTCACACTGCACCTGACCCGGTATTCAACCCGGTAATAACCCTTCTTTTTTACCGGGTTGAATTACCGGGTCAGGCGACCCGCTAATTCACCAAAGGAGCTTTCACATCGCACACTGACTCGTTTTGACACGGCAATATGCCGTGTCGATACCGGGTTATTTGTGCGATGTGAAAGGGGTATTAGTTTAAACATGATCATAGAAAAGTCATTAACTAATGGGTTGGTGGTTCCTGTTGGAAATGATGTGTGTGCAAGTGTTGATATTGGGGGTGATTCTGAGTTGTTCGCTCGTTAGCTGCTTTTAGCAGCATTGCACACGCTAAGCCGCCGCCTACTGGGAGTGTATCTTAGCTTAGCAGATTTGCTAACGAAAGCTTCGCTAATTTTCTCGTAACGATTACCTCGCAGTTTCTGAGTAGCTCCAGACTTACTCAGCCATTGCGACCAGCTCAGTTCTTTTCGTTCCTGGTTTGAAGTCACAAACACACCCAGCGTTTGCTCAACCACTCCCCCGTTTCTCCAGCCACTCCTGCGTTTTGCAATTCGAACGCCTGCGTTTTTCCGCACACTCCCATAAAACGGCCAGTTTCCGCCTAGAAACACCCACTTCCTGTCAATCACACTACGAACAGCAGAGCGATGAAAAAACTTTGTTACGCCGTGAGTAAATGACCAAACTTTTGTGCTAATTTACTTGGCGCAGGCGCTCTGCGTACATTGCGCATGCGCAGTTTGCGACTAATCGCTCCGTAGCGAAAAAAAATAACGAGCGAACAACTCGGAATGACCCCAATTGTACAGTTATATAAGTACATAACAGTTACTCAAACTGTGAAACGCCCAGTGGTGTTGGTTTACTAATAGACAGCAGGTACAGCTGTACTCACTGTTTCATGTGCACTGGTGTTGGAATAGAGCTTGAGTGGAGTTAGGTTTCATACAACTCACCTGCCGGGGAGTGTATAATGTAAACAGGTAGCGGTACATGGATGCTGGAACTGCTAAATATGCAGGTAATAATCAGGTCTCCTATAGGAGCAATGCAGGAGACTTCTGTCTCCTACAATGTTGTCTACACAGTAAAGAACAAGATGGCCCCTGCACATGCTCAGTAGTGATCTCGGCAGCCATCTTGGGCTAGGTCTTGAAGCCTCCCTGGAAGACTGGGTTCAGCACAGTAGCGCACTCCTCTTTCAATCGTTCCAACATCGTCTGGGAAAATTGTCCTCCATGTTTGAATATCCATGGACTTGGACTTTGGCCCTCACACATTATCTATCCTTTATTTAGTGGGTGCCCCCCCAGCCCTATGGGCCTAGTGCCGGCCTATCTGTTTAACATGGGCCTAAGGGGCTAATTCAGGTTGGAACGCAAACAGCGATCCAACCGGAATTTTTCAATCGCCCTGCGGGCGCATACATGGGGCCCATCCTGCACATGCGCCCGCATTTTCTGCAGTCATCCCACAGCAAATGCAATTGCCTCTGCCTGTCAATCATAGAATAGAAACGGGGATGGCAGCAGACGAACATAGAAACGTCATAGAAATGGGGATGGCTGCAGACGAACATAGAAATGTCATAGAAATGGGGATGGCGGCAGACGAACGGGGGGCGTGGTGTGGTGTGGGCGGCTGCGTGACATCACACGCTGCCACTGCGATCACAAAGATGGCGTCGGGCCTCCTGTGGTCGCAGCCAAGCTGCGCCGGCAGAAGGCTAGTTTGTTTTTAACGATCATGCTGAAATTGCGGTCTGACGGGGGGCGGCGGATGGCATGCTGGGCGGCCCCTTGCCACCAGGGCTTAGGCACCTGGAGTCTTCTGGCTTGACTTGGCATCTTCTGTCTTCCTTCTACCGCCTCTTCCAGTCTCCTGTCTTCCAGCGCCTTCATCGTCTTCCCACCAGGTCGTCTCGTTCAGTGTGGTGCCCTCCATACCGCTTCGGGAAATCTTGCAAGCTCCCGCACACCACTGTAATGACTCTGCGCCAATCGCAAGGGCTAATAAAAGCCACAGTAAGAGGGTGGAGAGATCTACTCACCGTGGCCACTCCTGATTGACTGCTGGCCAGTGAGCTGCAATCTGAAAAGCCCAGCGGCTCCTCCATTTGTGCTGGGATCTGATGTCTTGTCCCAGTGCCGACCACAATGTGGTACCCCCACTGGAGCTATGTTTCCCTAGGCCAACACCTAGGTCTGCTGCTTCTTTAGGCCTGGGCTTATTTAGGCATTACAATAATCTAGGCTTTCCTGCCAAAGAATAACATATAACAATCACAGACAGCAGATGAAAATGGTAAAAAAAAAAAAAAAAAAGAGGATCGAGCAACTTCCACATATGACATTAATCTGTAGTGAGGACACAGAACTACATGTGGGTGCTCTCCTATAAACACAAGGCAAACACTTTGGATGCAGGAGCCTTGCTTCAGTTCATATAGGGGTGTTTTTGACCCAAGCCATGTGCATATGGGCACACCCAGTGTCGGACTGGGGCATGAAAGGCCCACCGGGGGAATGTAGTGATAGGGGCCCATACTTGGGGGTGCGGCCAGCCTAAAAAGGGGGTGTGACCAGCCTCCACAGAGGCTTGAAATACACAATAGACTTGTGCAGCGTAATGCAACATATCTGCTATGTATAATACAAGTGCACAGTCTGGAACCTGATCCCTAGAGGAAGGAGTGGGGCCCACCGGTGGTTTCCCCTGAACCCTTGTGGGCCAGTCTGACCCTGGGACCACCGGTCAGTAGGAGCTGAAAATGGATTTAAAAAAACATGCTCTGACACTGGTCAACCCCACATAAACTATTTTCTAAAAGGGTATTATTGGCTCACACTTCAATGATTGTGGGAGGGTTGCTGGCAATCTCCTGCTGCGGACACTAGTGCCATGGGGGGTTGTAAGAGGCATATCAGGGGAGACACTACAACTCTGCATTAATTGATCATTGGTCACCTGTGATCTATTGTTGCAGAGATAAGGAGTGAGCTGAATAATACAGTATATACATCTATTGCCCAAGCATCTCTCTCTCTCGGCTGGAAAGTGGTAAAGCACCAACCAATCAGCTCCTAACTGTCATTTTTCAAACACAGCCTGTAACGGGATGCGGCCAAGATCCCGCCGGACGGAATCCCGGCGGTCGGAATACTGACACCGGGATCCCGACCGGCACAATCCCGACATATTCTCCCTCTGTGGGTGTCCACGACACCCATAGACGGAGAATTAATTAGTGTGCCGAGCGTAGCGAGCCCGCAAGGGGCTGCGTTGCGCTCGCCCCCATGTCGGGATTGTGCCAGTCGGGATTTCGGTGTCGGTATTCCGACCGCCAGGATTCCGTCTGGCGGTAATACTTACTGATCCCTCTGTAATATGGCAGTTTGGAACTGATTGGCTGGCACTTTATCACTCTCCATTTTTCAAGGCTTAGTACATCTGGCCCCCTATGCTTAAAGGAATACTAAAAGATGAAGTGGAGAAACGCGTTAAGGAATTAATCACTTTATTGTGTACAGACACTGTGAGTACACCCTTTGCTTCTTCAGTGGACGTGCCTATGATCTATCACCCTGGATATTCCCGCACTGTTGTAATCTGTATCACTCACTGACAACAGGTAGGGTGGTGAGACATTTAGCGACAGCTCTGTAGAACACTCTGCATCACAGTCTAATCAGTTGAGATTAAACCGTTTGATGTGGATTATTTGGGTTCCACCTTGGAATGATATTTACCTGTGCTTGGGTTTAAATATTACGCATGATTAAGATGCACTTTTGGTATTGATCCATTTGTCTGTGAGCTCTTTCAGTTTATCGGTGATACTCCCTGGTGTGTGAAGTGTACACAGGCCACTTATAAGTACTGTTATTCAAAATGTATGTTTATCTTACACTGATGTTTTCAGTTCTAGGTTTATTTTGTGCAACTCTTCTGCACAATATCTAGTCATTTAGCGCTGCGGACATGCACTTATATACTGTTACTGCTGCCAGCCAGTGTTACCGGGGAGCTGATCACAGCTCAGCTGCCCGGGCGGCTTTCTCCTGATCAATAGCTAAAATGAAGATTTCTATTGCTGCAATGGGCTACGGCTGAGATGCATATGGCTGAGTTGCATTTGCAGTTTCTATAAAACGTGGGATCCGTCTACAGGGCGGAGTTGCGTGCATTTCAGACACGGGCCCTAACAGTAGAGATGAGCGCCTGAAATTTTTCGGGTTTTGTGTTTTGGTTTTGGGTTCGGTTCCGCGGCCGTGTTTTGGGTTCGACCGCGTTTTGGCAAAACCTCACCGAATTTTTTTTGTCGGATTCGGGTGTGTTTTGGATTCGGGTGTTTTTTTCAAAAAACCCTAAAAAACAGCTTAAATCATAGAATTTGGGGGTCATTTTGATCCCATATTATTATTAACCTCAAAAACCATAATTTCCACTCATTTTCAGTCTATTCTGAATACCTCACACCTCACAATATTATTTTTAGTCCTAAAATTTGCACCGAGGTCGCTGGATGACTAAGCTAAGCGACCCTAGTGGCCGACACAAACACCTGGCCCATTTAGGAGTGGCACTGCAGTGTCACGCAGGATGGCCCTTCCAAAAAACACTCCACAAACAGCACATGACGCAAATAAAAAAAGAGGCGCAATGAGGTAGCTGTGTGAGTAAGATAAGCGACCCTAGTGGCCGACACAAACACCGGGCCCATTTAGGAGTGGCACTGCAGTGTCACGCAGGATGTCCCTTCCAAAAAACCCTCCCCAAACAGCACATGACGCAAAGAAAAAAAGAGGCGCAATGAGGTAGCTGTGTGAGTAAGATTAGCGACCCTAGTGGCCGACACAAACACCGGGCCCATCTAGGAGTGGCACTGCAGTGTCACGCAGGATGGCCCTTCCAAAAAACCCTCCCCAAACAGCACATGACGCAAAGAAAAAAAGAGGCGCAATGAGGTAGCTGTGTGAGTAAGATTAGCGACCCTAGTGGCCGACACAAACACCGGGCCCATTTAGGAGTGGCACTGCAGTGTCACGCAGGATGTCCCTTCCAAAAAACCCTCCCCAAACAGCACATGACGCAAAGAAAAAAAGAGGCGCAATGAGGTAGCTGTGTGAGTAAGATTAGCGACCCTAGTGGCCGACACAAACACCGGGCCCATCTAGGAGTGGCACTGCAGTGTCACGCAGGATGGCCCTTCCAAAAAACACTCCCCAAACAGCACATGACGCAAAGAAAAAAAGAGGCGCAATGAGGTAGCTGACTGTGTGAGTAAGATAAGCGACCCTAGTGGCCGACACAAACACCGGGCCCATTTAGGAGTGGCACTGCAGTGTCACGCAGGATGTCCCTTCCAAAAAACCCTCCCCAAACAGCACATGACGCAAAGAAAAAAAGAGGCGCAATGAGGTAGCTGTGTGAGTAAGATTAGCGACCCTAGTGGCCGACACAAACACCGGGCCCATCTAGGAGTGGCACTGCAGTGTCACGCAGGATGGCCCTTCCAAAAAACACTCCACAAACAGCACATGACGCAAATAAAAAAAGAGGCGCAATGAGGTAGCTGACTGTGTGAGTAAGATAAGCGACCCTAGTGGCCGACACAAACACCGGGCCCATTTAGGAGTGGCACTGCAGTGTCACGCAGGATGTCCCTTCCAAAAAACCCTCCCCAAACAGCACATGACGCAAAGAAAAAAAGAGGCGCAATGAGGTAGCTGTGTGAGTAAGATTAGCGACCCTAGTGGCCGACACAAACACCGGGCCCATCTAGGAGTGGCACTGCAGTGTCACGCAGGATGGCCCTTCCAAAAAACACTCCCCAAACAGCACATGACGCAAAGAAAAAAAGAGGCGCAATGAGGTAGCTGACTGTGTGAGTAAGATAAGCGACCCTAGTGGCCGACACAAACACCGGGCCCATTTAGGAGTGGCACTGCAGTGTCACGCAGGATGTCCCTTCCAAAAAACCCTCCCCAAACAGCACATGACGCAAAGAAAAAAAGAGGCGCAATGAGGTAGCTGTGTGAGTAAGATTAGCGACCCTAGTGGCCGACACAAACACCGGGCCCATCTAGGAGTGGCACTGCAGTGTCACGCAGGATGTCCCTTCCAAAAAACCCTCCCCAAACAGCACATGACGCAAAGAAAAATAAAAGAAAAAAGAGGTGCAAGATGGAATTGTCCTTGGGCCCTCCCACCCACCCTTATGTTGTATAAACAAAACAGGACATGCACACTTTAACCAACCCATCATTTCAGTGACAGGGTCTGCCACACGACTGTGCTTCTTTTTTGGGGGGGGTCCAAACCAACCCGTCATATCAGTCAATTAATCTCTCCTTGCACAAACTGGCTCTACAGAGGCAAGATGTCCACCTCATCATCATCCTCCGATATATCACCGTGTACATCCCCCTCCTCACAGATTATCAATTCGTCCCCACTGGAATCCACCATCTCAGCTCCCTGTGTACTTTGTGGAGGCAATTGCTGCTGGTCAATGTCTCCGCGGAGGAATTGATTATAATTCATTTTAATGAACATCATCTTCTCCACATTTTCTGGATGTAACCTCGTACGCCGATTGCTGACAAGGTGAGCGGCGGCACTAAACACTCTTTCGGAGTACACACTTGTGGGAGGGCAACTTAGGTAGAATAAAGCCAGTTTGTGCAAGGGCCTCCAAATTGCCTCTTTTTCCTGCCAGTATAAGTACGGACTGTCTGACGTGCCTACTTGGATGCGGTCACTCATATAATCCTCCACCATTCTTTCAATGTTGAGAGAATCATATGCAGTGACAGTAGACGACATGTCCGTAATCGTTGTCAGGTCCTTCAGTCCGGACCAGATGTCAGCATCAGCAGTCGCTCCAGACTGCCCTGCATCACCGCCAGCGGGTGGGCTCGGAATTCTGAGCCTTTTCCTCGCACCCCCAGTTGCGGGAGAATGTGAAGGAGGAGATGTTGACAGGTCGCGTTCCGCTTGACTTGACAATTTTCTCACCAGCAGGTCTTTCAACCCCAGCAGACTTGTGTCTGCCGGAAAGAGAGATCCAAGGTAGGTTTTAAATCTAGGATCGAGCACGGTGGCCAAAATGTAGTGCTCTGATTTCAACAGATTGACCACCCGTGAATCCTTGTTAAGCGAATTAAGGGCTCCATCCACAAGTCCCACATGCCTAGCGGAATCGCTCCGTGTTAGCTCCTCCTTCAATGTCTCCAGCTTCTTCTGCAAAAGCCTGATGAGGGGAATGACCTGACTCAGGCTGGCAGTGTCTGAACTGACTTCACGTGTGGCAAGTTCAAAGGGCATCAGAACCTTGCACAACGTTGAAATCATTCTCCACTGCACTTGAGACAGGTGCATTCCACCTCCTATATCGTGCTCAATTGTATAGGCTTGAATGGCCTTTTGCTGCTCCTCCAACCTCTGAAGCATATAGAGGGTTGAATTCCACCTCGTTACCACTTCTTGCTTCAGATGATGGCAGGGCAGGTTCAGTAGTTTTTGGTGGTGCTCCAGTCTTCTGTACGTGGTGCCTGTACGCCGAAAGTGTCCCGCAATTCTTCTGGCCACCGACAGCATCTCTTGCACGCCCCTGTCGTTTTTTAAAAAATTCTGCACCACCAAATTCAAGGTATGTGCAAAACATGGGACGTGCTGGAATTTGCCCATATTTAATGCACACACAATATTGCTGGCGTTGTCCGATGCCACAAATCCACAGGAGAGTCCAATTGGGGTAAGCCATTCTGCGATGATCTTCCTCAGTTGCCGTAAGAGGTTTTCAGCTGTGTGCGTATTCTGGAAAGCGGTGATACAAAGCGTAGCCTGCCTAGGAAAGAGTTGGCGTTTGCGAGATGCTGCTACTGGTGCCGCCGCTGCTGTTCTTGCGGCGGGAGTCCATACATCTACCCAGTGGGCTGTCACAGTCATATAGTCCTGACCCTGCCCTGCTCCACTTGTCCACATGTCCGTGGTTAAGTGGACATTGGGTACAACTGCATTTTTTAGGACACTGGTGAGTCTTTTTCTGACGTCCGTGTACATTCTCGGTATCGCCTGCCTACAGAAGTGGAACCTAGATGGTATTTGGTAACGGGGGCACACTGCCTCAATAAATTGTCTAGTTCCCTGTGAACTAACGGCGGATACCGGACGCACGTCTAACACCAACATAGTTGTCAAGGACTCAGTTATCCGCTTTGCAACAGGATGACTGCTGTGATATTTCATCTTCCTCGCAAAGGACTGTTGGACAGTCAATTGCTTACTGGAAGTAGTACAAGTGGGCTTACGACTTCCCCTCTGGGATGACCATCGACTCCCAGCAGCAACAACAGCAGCGCCAGCGGCAGTAGGCGTTACACGCAAGGATGCATCGGAGGAATCCCAGGCAGGAGAGGACTCGTCAGAATTGCCAGTGACATGGCCTGCAGGACTATTGGCATTCCTGGGGGAGGAGGAAATTGACACTGAGGGAGTTGGTGGGGTGGTTTGCGTGAGCTTAGTTACAAGAGGAAGGGATTTACTGGTCAGTGGACTGCTTCCGCTGTCGGCCCAAGTTTTTGAACTTGTCACTGACTTATTATGAATGCGCTGCAGGTGACGTATAAGGGAGGATGTTCCGAGGTGGTTAACGTCCTTACCCCTACTTATTACAGCTTGACAAAGGGAACACACGGCTTGACACCTGTTGTCCGCATTTCTGGTGAAATACTTCCACACCGAAGAGCTGATTTTTTTTGTATTTTCACCAGGCATGTCAACGGCCCTATTCCTCCCACGGACAACAGGTGTCTCCCCGGGTGCCTGACTTAAACAAACCACCTCACCATCAGAATCCTCCTGGTCAATTTCCTCCCCAGCGCCAGCAACACCCATATCCTCCTCATCCTGGTGTACTTCAACACTGACATCTTCAATCTGACTATCAGGAACTGGACTGCGGGTGCTCCTTCCAGCACTTGCAGGGGGCGTGCAAATGGTGGAAGGCGCATGCTCTTCACGTCCAGTGTTGGGAAGGTCAGGCATCGCAACCGACACAATTGGACTCTCCTTGTGGATTTGGGATTTCGAAGAACGCACAGTTCTTTGCGGTGCTACTGCTTTTGCCAGCTTGAGTCTTTTCATTTTTCTAGCGAGAGGCTGAGTGCCTCCATCCTCATGTGAAGCTGAACCACTAGCCATGAACATAGGCCAGGGCCTCAGCCGTTCCTTGCCACTCCGTGTGGTAAATGGCATATTGGCAAGTTTACGCTTCTCCTCCGACAATTTTATTTTAGGTTTTGGAGTCCTTTTTTTACTGATATTTGGTGTTTTGGATTTGACATGCTCTGTACTATGACATTGGGCATCGGCCTTGGCAGACGACGTTGCTGGCATTTCATCGTCTCGGCCATGACTAGTGGCAGCAGCTTCAGCACGAGGTGGAAGTGGATCTTGATCTTTCCCTAATTTTGGAACCTCAACATTTTTGTTCTCCATATTTTAATAGGCACAACTAAAAGGCACCTCAGGTAAACAATGGAGATGGATGGATACTAGTATACAATTATGGATGGACTGCTGAGTGCCGACACAGAGGTAGCTACAGCCGTGGACTACCGTACTGTACTGTGTCTGCTGCTAATATAGACTGGTTGATAAAGAGATGTAGTAGTAGTAGTATGTATGTATAAAGAAGAAAGAAAAAAAAACCACGGGTAGGTGGTATACAATTATGGACGGACTGCCCAGTGCCGACACAGAGGTAGCTACAGCCGTGGACTACCGTACTGTACTGTGTCTGCTGCTAATATAGACTGGTTGATAAAGAGATGTAGTAGTAGTAGTATGTATGTATAAAGAAGAAAGAAAAAAAAACCACGGGTAGGTGGTATACAATTATGGACGGACTGCCCAGTGCCGACACAGAGGTAGCTACAGCCGTGGACTACCGTACTGTACTGTGTCTGCTGCTAATATAGACTGGTTGATAAAGAGATGTAGTAGTAGTAGTAGTAGTAGTATGTATGTATAAAGAAGAAAGAAAAAAAAACCACGGGTAGGTGGTATACAATTATGGAAGGACTGCCCAGTGCCGACACAGAGGTAGCTACAGCCGTGGACTACCGTACTGTACTGTGTCTGCTGCTAATATAGACTGGTTGATAAAGAGATGTAGTAGTAGTAGTATGTATGTATAAAGAAGAAAGAAAAAAAAACCACGGGTAGGTGGTATACAATTATGGACGGACTGCCCAGTGCCGACACAGAGGTAGCTACAGCCGTGGACTACCATACTGTACTGTGTCTGCTGCTAATATAGACTGGTTGATAAAGAGATGTAGTAGTAGTAGTAGTATGTATGTATAAAGAAGAAAGAAAAAAAAACCACGGGTAGGTGGTATACAATTATGGACGGACTGCCCAGTGCCGACACAGAGGTAGCTACAGCCGTGGACTACCGTACTGTACTGTGTCTGCTGCTAATATAGACTGGTTGATAAAGAGATGTAGTAGTAGTAGTATGTATGTATAAAGAAGAAAGAAAAAAAAACCACGGGTAGGTGGTATACAATTATGGACGGACTGCCCAGTGCCGACACAGAGGTAGCTACAGCCGTGGACTACCGTACTGTACTGTGTCTGCTGCTAATATAGACTGGTTGATAAAGAGATGTAGTAGTAGTAGTAGTATGTATGTATAAAGAAGAAAGAAAAAAAACCACGGGTAGGTGGTATACAATTATGGACGGACTGCCCAGTGCCGACACAGAGGTAGCTACAGCCGTGGACTACCGTACTGTACTGTGTCTGCTGCTAATATAGACTGGTTGATAAAGAGATGTAGTAGTAGTAGTAGTATGTATGTATAAAGAAGAAAGAAAAAAAAACCACGGATAGGTGGTATACAATTATGGACGGACTGCCCAGTGCCGACACAGAGGTAGCTACAGCCGTGAACTACCGTACTGTGTCTGCTGCGACTGGATGATAAATAATGATATAAAAAATATATATATATCACTACTGCAGCCGGACAGGTATATATTATATAATGACGGACCTGCTGGACACTGTCTGTCAGCAGAATGAGTTTTTTATAGAATAAAAAAAAAAACACCACACAAAAGTGAAGTCACACGACGAGTGTTTAACTTTTTCAGGCAATCACAATATAGTATACTATACTACTAACTATACTGGTGGTCAGTGTGGTCAGGTCACTGGTCAGTCACACTGGCAGTGGCACTCCTGCAGCAAAAGTGTGCACTGTTTAATTTTAATAATAATATGTACTCCTGGCTCCTGCTATAACCTATAACTGGCACTGCAGTGCTCCCCAGTCTCCCCCACAATTATAAGCTGTGTGAGCACAGTCAGATATATACATAGATGATGCAGCACACTGGGCTGAGCAGTGCACACAGATATGGTATGTGACTGAGTCACTGTGTATCGTTTTTTTCAGGCAGAGAACGGATATATTAAATAAAACTGCACTGTCTGGTGGTCACTGTGGTCAGTCACTAGTAAACTCTGCACTCTCTACACAGTTCTACAGTACTCCTAATCTCCAGTAAATCAGGTCAATCTCTCTCTCTCTCTCTTCTAATCTAAATGGAGAGGACGCCAGCCACGTCCTCTCCCTATCAATCTCAATGCATGTGTGAAAATGGCGGCGACGCGCGGCTCCTTATATAGAATCCGAGTCTCGCGATAGAATCCGAGCCTCGCGAGAATCCGACAGCGTCATGATGACGTTCGGGCGCGCTCGGGTTAACCGAGCAAGGCGGGAGGATCCGAGTCGCTCGGACCCGTGAAAAAAAACATGAAGTTCGTGCGGGTTCGGATTCAGAGAAACCGAACCCGCTCATCTCTACCTAACAGTCTATTTTCTGCGAGTTTCTAGTGATTTATGCTACATGGGTTCTTCTAAATGGGTGTGGTTCATAGGGTTCCTGTTGTCATGGTTCAACATGACAACAGGACGACATGAGGGTTTTGTTTTGTGTCGTTTTCTTCTAAAAGTGACCAGGAACACAATTAGTGCACCGTGTCCCCTCACATGGCTCGCTGCGCACGCCACAGGTTACCGTTCCCAATTGTACTCCACGTGGATCCTAAAAGTGGTCCACGTGGATCGCTGCATAACATAAATACAACATTGCTTCTCCATAGGTGACATCCTCTCTGGCCTGTATGTATGGTACTGTTTTATTATTAATGACATAGAAAACTTTATTAATAAATACATAAATGAACACTTGCACTGAGTAACCTTTGTGTACAGTACTGGCAGATTGTGTGACTGTAATGGTGCATACACACTTGCTGAGAGCGTAAACGATGTCGCTCATTTCACCCTTCCTAAGCGACATTGTTTACTTTCTTGGCAAGTGTGTCGCCGCCCCCAAATGGCAGCAGACTGTCAATCACTGACAACTCTGCAGCTGATCTGGGGCCACCATTGCAAGGTCCGACATGTGCAATACGGATCCAGCACGAACATCAGTGCTTTGCGGCATGAGCCGCGCTACCGAATGGATTTGAATCAGGCCCATGGACCGCAGTCTCTGTTATAACTTATTGCTCTCTAGTTAAAGCTCTCACTCACTGTGAGACCTGAGTTCTTTATCTAAACCATCTTCTCGGATCATGAACCACAACATTACCGTGCAGTACTGCATGAAAGCTGCTAATGAGATAAGATGTAATGACATGCTTTACAGGGATCATTACTGTAGTGCCTGTACTAAGCCCCTAGTGACATCAGCACTTTACCGATGGCTTTATGTAGAATGATTAGGAAGCGCTTTGCTAATATCTCTCTTCCCAGGAATATTATAGCCATCATAAATATATAACTATCATAAACACTGCAGTATCTGTAAAGGGGGTGATAGGTGACCAAGGGTGTCATTCCGAGTTGAGCAGTTTTTAGCAGCCGTGCAAACGCTATGCCGCATCCCACTGGGAGTGTATTTTAGCTTAGCAGAAGTGCGAACGAAAGGATCGCAGAGCGGCGGCAAAGTTTTTTTGTGCAGTTTTAGAGTAGCTCAATACCTACTCAGCGCTTGCGATCACTTCAGACTATTCAGTTCCTGTTTTGACGTCACAAACACGCCCTGCGTTCGCATGCGTTTTTCCGAACACTCCCTGAAAACGGTCAGTTGACACCCAGAAACGCCCACTTCCTGTCAATCACTCTGCGGCCAGCTGTGCGATTGAAAAGCTTCGCTAAACCTTGTGTGAAACTACATCGTTTGTTGCATTTGTACAACGCGCGTGCACATTGCGCCGCATATGCATGCGCAGAAGTGCCATTTTTTTTGCCTCATCGCTGCAGAGCGAACGAAAGCAGCTAGCGATTAACTCAGAATGACCCCCCCAAGTACGCACCAGAAAGAGATTTCATATTGTCATACATATTTGCCAACGTTAACATCTGTGGAATGATCACTGTGGGGGCAAGCCATCCTCCTGGTTAGACCCTGCTCTCTCTCTGCATAATGGCGCGGATAGCGGGTCCATGAAGAGTGGCGTGGTCAAGATGATGCTCCGAGAATCACGCCATCGCACCTCTTTCCACATCCATTTAAAAAGTGGGATGCCGGAGGGTGACGTACTCTTACGGGACTCCATGGGATTCTGCATAAAACTTGGGAGCTCTCCAGAGGTTCTGCCAGAGTAAGCATGTACAATGGGGCCTCATAATGTATTTTCAGCACGATAGACACTACTGGCTGCAGGGTGACGCTCCAGAACAGTGACGGTGCATGACGGCACCTCTTGCACGCCCATACCTACGGCCCTGATAACACATTCATTAATGAACATACTGACCCATATTGGCTAACATTGGGTCAGTAGAGGAAAGGAAGGTCCTGGAGGTGCGGGGGTTTGGGCTGCTAGACTTTACCCCAAATTCTGGAGTCTCCTGTAAATTTGGAGAGAGTGCACAAGAATGAATTTGCCTTCTCTCCAGGAATGTCTATGCGCTCTCAGTGGGCAGTGAATGGTTCAATATACTCTGTAGGCAATGTGGTGTAATATCACTGGATCATACAGCCCACCAAGAACCTCGCGTTCTGGCTGGACCAATTTGCAATATCTATCCTTGCGTATCAAATCCCCATTTAATAGACTGTAAGCTTGTGAGCAGGACCCTCTTGTTTTATGACTGTTTTGTTCCCCTTTGTAAAGCGCAATGGAATATGTTGACGCTATGTAAGTAAATATTGATAAATAAAAAAATTAACAACAGCAGGTTTTTACCTCTTGTCAGTAAAAGGAACAAAACAGTTACACTCACAGATGAGGGTTGCCTCATGCAGGGATTAGTCCAGTATAGAGATACTGTGGGGTCTATGGAGGTTATTCAGGTTGGATTGCAGATTATGATAAAAAGCAGAATCTGCAATCCATTTTTCGCATGCTGGGGGCCCCCTGTGGACGACCCCCTGCCTCCGCAGCCCGGCTGCGAAGGCAGACGGCTTGTCGCCATTTTTTTTTTTTCAATCGGTGCGGCGACATGTGGCGTCCCGCAGCCACCCTGAAAATGCAGCGGACCCGCCCCCCTTTTCCCTACAATGGTCAATTGCCGCCCAGCTTCTACCTGTCAATCAGGTAGAGCCATTCGCTGCCAATGCGATGCTATCGCATTGGCCACGCACACCTAGTATAGGACCTGGGCGTGCGCACTGGGGATATTGCAGATATCGCACTGGCGATATTGCAGATATCGCATTGCTTAGCAATGCGACCAGAGTAACCCCCTATGCACTAAAGTACCAGCCAATCAGCTCCTAACTGTAATTTTTCAAAAACAGCCTGTAACATGGCAGTTAGGAGCTGATTGGCTGTGACTTTCTCTTTCTCTACATTATCTCTCTCCAAGGCTTAGTACATCTGCCCCTGTATATTGATAACCGCATGTCAGAGAGCAATACGTGAGCATGTGACAGAAGAACGGTTCTGGGAACCATGACATCAGATACATAGAAGATACAATCTCACCACGATCTTACAAACTTGTTTGATATCACATCATAACATGAAGTGCGCAGTAACGCGGGTTATTGCTACAGTTATATCGGCAAGCACTTTATCAGATAAGCAGTGACAGGGACACAGGCTCTCACACAGGCATGACAGTGTGTGTTTGGTAAATATGCACTTTGTACAAGATTTGTGATGATGGGTAAATATTATCTCGTTAGGTTCCATGTGTCCCTGCCAATGCAATCTAATGGAAAACATAGGACATTTAAGGGATTGTAAAAGTAGGATTTGGGCATTTACTATTTACTAGCCACGCCCCCTGACACCCATGAAGCCACGTTCCCTGCCTCTGATTGGGCCACATTTTATTGTATAGTAATGCAGAGGTGACAATCAATGGGTACCATCGATGGATCCCTTCCAGATGGTTTTACACCATCGAGGTTATCAATCAGTGGTACAATCCATGGTGACCATCAATGGATAGCTCACCTATGGCCATCCCTAGGTCTCCAGAAGCTGTCGAAGTTATTGCCTGTGCCGGGCAGAAGATCGCTTGGTGGCTGCCGCCACTGTAAGATATGCGCGCCAGGGGGTTGGCCGGCTGTTACCGGTGCAACATCAAGGTGTCCAGGAGAGATAGGACTATGCCAGCTTTTCCAGGCAGCCTCAGCAGGCCGCCCCCTCAGGTCCCAGTGCCCCTAGGCAGCTGCCTCAAACTGCCTAGTGGAAGCGCAGGCCCTGCGTGTCAGTGCCGAACAGGGCAGCTTGAAAACATTAGGGAGTCAAGAAGAAGAACCCCCCCCCCCCACCATTGCTAAACGTGAGGGGGTATTTATTCATATCCTAAAAATAGCTGTACCAAATATTCTCTACAAAAAAAAAACAATACTAAACTAAATACCTTCATTTCAATGTTACTGCTGGGGCAAATTCTGCATACTATCAGGGCCGCCATCAGGGGGGTACAGCCCATACTAATATACCAGGTCTGGGATCACAGGAGATCTGTGATCTGTTGGCCTGTGACTAGGAAGCTGCTGTTTCTTGGAATCAGTCGCACACTGCATGGCTTCCCGACGCTGAAAGTGTGTAACCAACTGCAGGCTGCAGACCCGCTCTCATCGGGGGGCCAGAGGATTTAGGGGCCCATTATTTTTACTAAAATGATGTGACAAAAGGGTGTTTTCTCTTTTCACACTATTTTAGTATCACTCCTATGTATTAAAGGGCATTTGGAGCAGTTTTCACTTGCTATTAGTAATCTACATCGCATTCCCCATACTTAGAATGGGAAATGTGATGTGGCCGTATTTACTAAAAAAAAAAAAGGGAAAAAACACTGTAGTGTGCCCTGTGATAATTTCGCCAGCTCAGGCTGGCAGGATCACAGGGCAGTACTGCGATAGGCAGGCATTTGCCCAGCTTTCTCTGTCCCTGGTGGGACCCGGCTCCAGAGATCAGCTACTGTATGTGGACACACAAGCTGATCAAAGTGTAAAAAAAGGTAAAAAAAACAAACCATACTTACCAGTCCAAAGAGCCGGTGTCCGCTGCTCCGCTGAGCGCTGCCAGGTCCCCCATATGCTGCGCTGTGACCCCGGTGCTGTAAAGTGATGCTGCAAAGCGGCAGCGCACTTTACAGCACCGGGGGTCACTGCAGCGCACAGGATCCGGCGCCGGGCAGCCCAGCAGCAGCAGCGCAGACCGGCTCCCTGGACTGGTGAGTATATTGACCTGCTGGGGTGGGGGGTGTCCGCGGTGCAGGGGGTAGTTGGAACAGGGGGGTCGACCGGGCAACAAGAAATACCCCTATGATGCTGCGATTGATACATCCCTGCTATATAATCAATTATCCCAGTGTGAGTTTGGGTGATTTTCTCACATGCCATCCGCATCCTTGGATGCGGATAGTGATAAATAGGCCTCTTAGAGGGACATGTACTCAGCAGTGATAAAAGCGGAGAAGTGAGCCATAGCAACCAATCAGCATTGACATAACGTTTAAAATTTGCATACTATAAAAATATACAGAGCATCTGATTGGTTGCCATGGGCAACTTCTCCACTGGCTCACTTCTCCACTTTTATCACTGCTTAGTACAAGTCCCCTTAGTCTGATCTTTGGCTCTTCCTATGTATTGCCCCCTATACTTCTTTATTATCCTACTCTCCCAGCTGCTTGTACATACCTGCCGTGCCACAGTAATATAGACCTTTATAGTGCCTCTACACCGCCTCCCCAATGTGCCACTGCCCCTCCCCCCACCCAAAGTGCCTCTGTAACTGCGCTATCACCAGCAATCTTTTGTAAGATCGCACAGTGTGTATGAACGATTCAGACCTGATCGCTACTGTGCGTTTTCGCTCAGCGATTAACTGCGCATGCACCGCAATGTGCACACGCTTCGGCAAACAACAACCGGCACCGCCGGTCAGCGACAGGCTGGTGCAAAAATTCTAATCGCACAGCCATTCGCATCCTGATTGATGGGAGGAGGCCGTTTGGGGGTGGTAACTGGCCGTTTTCTGGGAGTGTCAGGGAAAACGCAGGCGTGCCCAAATGTTTTCTGGGAGGGTGTGTGACGTTAGCCCCGGCCTCGATCAGCCCATTCTCATCACACTGTAGGAGTAAGTCCTGGGCTGCGCACAGACTGCACACACTGGTAAAAACTAGTGATGAGCGGGTTCGGTTCCTCGGAAACCGAACCCTCCCGAACTTCACCCATTTTACACAGGTCCGAGGCATACTCGGATTCTCCCGTATGGCTCGGTTAACCCGAGCGCGCCCGAACGTCATCATCCCGCTGTCGGATTCTCGCGAGATTCGGATTCTATATAAGCAGCCGCGCGTCGCCGCCATTTTCACTCGTGCATTGGAAATGTTAGGGAGAGGACGTGGCTGGCATCCTCTCCGTTTATTCATTGTTGATGCAAATATTTGTGCTTGCTTTGTATTATTAATATAGGAGGAGTACAGTGCAGAGTTTTGCTGATAAGTGACCACCAGTTTTATCCGTTCTCTGCCTGAAAAAAACGCTCCTTATCCGTTATCTGTGCTCAGTGTGCTGCATATATCTGTGCTCACACTGCTTAATTGTGGGGACTGGGGAGCAGTATATTATATAGGAGGAGTACAGTGCAGAGTTTTGCTGACAGTGACCACCAGTATACGTTGTCTGCCTGAAAAACACTCCATATCTGTGCTGCATTGTAGTATATAGTAGGAGTACAGTGCATAATTTTGCTGACCACCAGTATATAATATATAGGAGTACGGTACAGAAGGCCACTGCTGTACCTACCTCTGTGTCGTCAAGTATACTATCCATCCATACCTGTGGTGCATTTCAGTTTTGCACAGTTTGCTGACCACCAGTATATAATATATAGCATTACGGTACAGTAGGCCACTGCTGTACCTACCTCTGTGTCGTCAAGTATACTATCCATCCATACCTGTGGTGCATATCAGTTTTGCACAGTTTGCTGACCACCAGTATATAATATATAGCATCACGGTACAGTAGGCCACTGCTGTACCTACCTCTGTGTCGTCAAGTATACTATCCATCCATACCTGTGGTGCATTTCAGTTGTGTGCAGTATATATAGTAGTAGGCCATTGCTATTGATACTGGCATATAATTCCACACATTAAAAAATGGAGAACAAAAATGTGGAGGTTAAAATAGGGAAAGATCAAGATCCACTTCCACCTCGTGCTGAAGCTGCTGCCACTAGTCATGGCCGAGACGATGAAATGCCATCAACGTCGTCTGCCAAGGCCGATGCCCAATGTCATAGTAGAGAGCATGTAAAATCCAAAAAACAAAAGCTCAGTAAAATGACCCAAAAATCTAAATTGAAAGCGTCGAAGGAGAAGCGTAAACTTGCCAATATGCCATTTACGACACGGAGTGGCAAGGAACGGCTGAGGCCCTGGCCTATGTTCATGGCTAGTGGTTCAGCTTCACATGAGGATGGAAGCACTCATCCTCTCGCTAGAAAAATGAAAAGACTTAAGCTGGCAAAAGCACAGCAAAGAACTGTGCGTTCTTCTAAATCACAAATCCCCAAGGAGAGTCCAATTGTGTCGGTTGCGATGCCTGACCTTCCCAACACTGGACGGGAAGAGCTTGCGCCTTCCACCATTTGCACGCCCCCTGCAAGTGCTGGAAGGAGCACCCGCAGTCCAGTTCCTGATAGTCAAATTGAAGATATCACTGTTGAAGTACACCAGGATGAGGATATGGGTGTTGCTGGCGCTGGGGAGGAAATGACAAGGAGGATTCTGATGGTGAGGTGGTTTGTTTAAGTCAGGCACCCGGGGAGACACCTGTTGTCCGTGGGACGAATATGGCCATTAACATGCCTGGTCAAAATACAAAAAAATCAGCTCTTCGGTGTGGAATTATTTCAACACAAATGCGGACAACAGGTGTCAAGCTGTAATAAGTAGGGGTAAGGACGTTAACCACCTCGGAACATCCTCCCTTATACGTCACCTGCAGCGCATTCATCATAAGTCAGTGACAAGTTCAAAAACTTTGGGTGACAGCGGAAGCAGTCCACTGACAACTAAATCCCTTCCTCTTGTAACCAAGCTCCTGCAAACCACACCACCAACTCCCTCAGTGTCAATTTCCTCTTTACACAGGAAAGCCAATAGTCCTGCAGGCCATGTCACTGGCAAGTCTGACGAGTCCTCTCCTGCCTGGGATTCCTCTGATGCATCCTTGAGTGTAACGCCTACTGCTGCTGGCGCTGCTGTTGTTGCTGCTGGGAGTCGATCGTCATCCCAGAGGGGAAGTCGGAAGACCACTTGTACTACTTCCAGTAAGCAATTGACTGTCCAACAGTCCTTTGCGAGGAAGATGAAATATCACAGCAGTCATCCTGCTGCAAAGCGGATAACTGAGGCCTTGGCGTCAGTTATCCGGCCTTTCGGTGAGAAACGTGGTTCCGGTATCCACCGTTAATTCAGAGGCAACTAGAGACTTGATTGAGGTACTGTGTCCCCGGTACCAAATACCATCTAGGTTCCATTTCTCTAGGCAGGCGATACCGAAAATTTACACAGACCTCAGAAAGAGAGTCACCAGTGTCCTAAAAAATGCAGTTGTACCCAATGTCCACTTAACCACGGACATGTGGACAAGTGGAGCAGGGCAGACTCAGGACTATATGACTGTGACAGCCCACTGGGTAGATGTATTGCCTCCCGCAGCAAGAACAGCAGCGGCGTCACCGCATCTCGCAAACGCCAACTCGTTCCTAGGCAGGTTACGCTTTGTATCACTGCTTTCCATAAGAGGCACACAGCTGACAACCTCTTACGGAAACTGAGGAACATCATCGCAGAATGGCTTTCCCCAATTGGACTCTCCTGGGGATTTGTGACATCGGAAAACGCCACCAATATTGTGCGTGCATTACATGTGGGCAAATTCCAGCACGTCCCATGTTTTGCACATACATTGAATTTGGTGGTGCAGAATTATTTAAAAAACGACAGGGGCGTGCAAGAGATGCTGTCGGTGGCCCGAAGAATTGCGGGCCACTTTCGGCATTTAGCCACCGCGTGCCGAAGACTGGAGCACCACCAAACATTCCTGAACCTGCCCTGCCATCATCTGAAGCAAGAGGTGGTAACGAGGTGGAATTCAACCTTTTATATGCTTCAGAGGATGGAGGAGCAGCAAAAGGCCATTCAAGCCTATACATCTGGCCACGATATAGGCAAAGGAGGGGGAATGCACCTGAATCAAGCGCAGTGGAGAATGATTTCAACGTTGTGCAAGGTTCTGCAACCCTTTGAACTTGCCACACGTGAAGTCAGTTCAGACACTGCCAGCCTGAGTCAGGTCATTCCCCTCATCAGGCTTTTGCAGAAGAAGCTGGAGACATTGAAGGAGGAGCTAAAACAGAGCGATTCCGCTAGGCATGTGGGGACTTGTGGATGGAGCCCTTAATTCGCTTAACCAGGATTCACGGGTGGTCAATCTGTTGAAATCAGAGCACTACATTTTGGCCACCTTGCTCGATCCTAGATTTAAAACCTACGTTGTATCTCTCTTTCCGGCAGACACAAGTCTGCAGAGGTTCAAAGACCTGCTGGTGAGAAAATTGTCAAGTCAAGCGGAACGTGACCCGTCAACATCTCCTCCTTCACATTCTCCCGCAACTGGGGGTGCGAGGAAAAGGCTAAGAATTCCGAGCCCACCCGCTGGCGGTGATGCAGGGCAGTCTGGAGCGAGTGCTGACATCTGGTCCGGACTGAAGGACCTGCCAACGATTACTGACATGTCGTCTACTGTCACTGCATATGATTCTCTCACCATTGAAAGAATGGTGGAGGATTATATGAGTGACCACATCCAAGTAGGCACGTCAGACAGTCCGTACGTATACTGGCAGGAAAAAGAGGCAATTTGGAGGCCCTTGTACAAACTGGCTTTATTCTACCTAAGTTGCCCTCCCTCCAGTGTGTACTCCGAAAGAGTGTTTAGTGCAGCCGCTCACCTTGTCAGCAATCGGCGTACGAGGTTACTTCCAGAAAATGTGGAGAAGATGATGTTCATCAAAATGAATTCTAATCAATTCCTGCGTGGAGACATTCACCAGCAGCAATTGCCTCCAGAAAGTACACAGGGACCTGAGATAGTGGATTTCAGTGGGGACGAATTTATAATCTGTCAGGAGGGGGATGTACACAGTGAAAGGGGTGAGGAATCGGAGGATGATGATGAGGTGGACATCTTGTCTCTGTAGAGCCAGTTTGTGCAAGGAGAGATTGATTGCTTCTTTTTTTGGTGGGGGCCCAAACCAACCAGTCATTTCAGTCACAGTCGTGTGGCAGACCCTGTCGCTGAAATGATGGGTTCGTTAAAGTGTGCATGTCCTGTTTATACAACATAATGGTGGGCGGGAGGGCCCAAGGACAATTCCATCTTGCACCTCTTTTTTATTTCATTTTTCTTTGCATCATGTGCTGTTTGGGGACAATTTTTTTGAAGTGCCATCCTGTCTGACACTGCAGTGCCACTCCTAGATGGGCCAGGTGTTTGTGTCGGCCACTTGTGTCGCTTAGCTTAGCCATCCAGCGACCTCGGTGCAAATTTTAAGACTAAAAATAATATTGTGAGGTGTGAGGTGTTTAGAATAGACTGAAAATGAGTGTAAATTATGTTTATTGAGGTTAATAATACTATGGGATCAAAATGACCCCTAAATTCTATGATTTAAGCTGTTTTTGAGGGTTTTTTGTAAAAAAACACCCGAATCAGACAAAAAAATTTCAGGGAGGTTTTGCCAAAACGCGTCCGAATCCAAAACCAAAACACAAAACCCGAAAAATGTCCGGTGCACATCACTAGTAAAAACCATTCACTGATGAATGAGGTGCGAACAGATTTGCAGCTGTCCGCTGACTGGGGGATTTTTAGCTGCTCGGCGTACACATAGGATCGCACACTTGCACGGCGAATATACACTCCCCTTGGGCGGCGACTATCTGAATGCAGCACAACAATTGTAGCAGCCCAGCGATCAGGTCTGAATTAGGCCCTATATTGTTTGTCCGGCAGTTCAGGGGAAATTGTTGATGATATTGCATCTGTCAGGGAAGATGACACCGATACCCGGAAGTGACTGGGAGCAGTCGGGGACCCGTTAGGAGATGCTGTGGAGATGCTGCAGTGACCGTGGTCGCCGAACGGGAGTCGGCCCACGGCGTGAAATCCCTTGACAATGAGCAAAAAGGTACCAATACTTGGGCAGGCCAGAGCATAACTGTGGGGCACTTTACTAGCACATTTATTATGCCCCACAGTTACACAGGGCCGGATGTACTAAGCGGAAAATGCGGTAAACTCCCTGTTTACCGCATTTTCCTGATGTACTAACCCCCGGCCGGCAGGTCAGCGCCGCTGGCCCATAGGCCATAGAAGCCTATGGGCTTCTCTCCGCGGCGCTGTGTGAGGGATCCGATCGGATCCCTCCCAGCATGCCCTGCGGCCGCCCCCGTCACCCCGCGCATGCGCAGACTGACTCCCGGGCCGAATCCCGGAAGTCAGGCTGCCGCTGCGCATCGCGGAGGGCAGCTCTTATCGGAAGAGCTGTCCTCCGCAATGCTGATCGCATATGTTAGTACATATGCGATCAGCATCGTGGCGCAGGGTGGCGATGTACATTAGTACATCCCGCCCACAGTGTACAGATTATTATGGTGCAGGGGACATTACTGTGTGGTGTATATTATGGTGCAGGAGACATTACTGTGTGGTGTATATTATGGTGCAGGAGACATTACTGTGTGGTGTATATTATGGTGCAGGAGACATTACTGTGTGGTGTATATTATGGTGCAGGAGACATTACTGTGTGGTGTATATTATGGTGCAGGGGGCATTACTGTGTGGTGTATATTATGGTGCAGGAGACATTACTGTGTGGTGTATATTATGGTGCAGGGGCATTACTGTGTGGTGTATATTATGGTGCAGGGGCATTACTGTGTGGGACATATGGTGCAGGTGGGCATTACTGTGTGGGACATATTATGGTGCAGGGGGCATTACTGTGTGGTGTATATTATGATGCAGGGGGCATTACTGTGTGGTGTATATTATGCTGCAGGGGGCATTACTGTGTGGTGTATATTATGATGCAGGGGCATTACTGTGTGGTGTATATTATGGTGCAGGGGCATTACTGTGTGGTGTATATTATGCTGCAGGGGGCATTACTGTGTGGTGTATATTATGATGCAGGGGCATTACTGTGTGGTGTATATTATGGTGCAGGGGCATTACTGTGTGGTGTATATTATGGTGCAGGGGGCATTACTGTGTGGTGTATATTATGGTGCAGGGAACATTACTGTGTGGTATATATTATGGTACAGGGGGCATTACTGTGTGGTGTATATTATGATGCAGGGGGCATTACTGTGTGGTGTATATTATGATGCAGGGGCATTACTGTGTGCTGTATATTATGGTGCAGGGGCATTACTGTGTGCTGTATATTATGGTGCAGGGGGCATTACTGTGTGGTGTATATTATGGTGCAGGGAACATTACTGTGTGGTATATATTATGGTGCAGGGGGCATTACTGTGTGGTGTATATTATGCAGCAGGGGGCATTACTGTGTGGTGTATATTATGGTGCAGGGGCATTACTGTGTGGGGCATATTATGGTGGAGGGGGCATAACTGCGTGGTGTATATTATGGTGCAGGGGGCATTACTGTGTGGTGTATATTATGGTGCAAGGGCATTACTATGTGGGACATATTATGGTGCAGGTGGGATTTACTGTGTGGGGCATATTATGATGCAGGGGGCATTACTGTGTTTGGCATATTATGGTGCAGGGGACATTACTGTGTGGTGTATATTATGGTGCAGGGGGCATTACTGTGTTTGGCATATTATGGTGCAGGGGACATTACCGTGTGGTGTATATTATGGTGCAGGGGGCATTACTGTGTGGGACATATTATGGTGCAGGGGGCATAACTGTGTGGTGTATATTATGGTGCAGGGGACATTACTGTGTGGTGTATATTATGCTGCAGGGGGCATTACTGTGTGGGACATGTTATGGTGCAGGGGGCATTACTGTGTTGTGTATATTATGGTGCAGGGACATTACTGTGTGGGGCATTGTGACAGGACGGTTCCGTACGAAAGCGCTCACCGCTTTCGCGTCCCGTCTCCTGTGCACAGAATGGAAGGTTAGGTCACACGGGACCTGACCACATAGGGGATTCCCGCTTACCGTCAGTAACCGCCTGTTACTGACTCCACCCACTGCACTGTGGGCGGGTTTATGCTGCCACCACCAAACTCCTAACCTGCCGTGGCGTTTGGAACCACGGTTCTGCTCTGTATGTGCCGACACACTGCCTTACCACACCTGTGTGGTGTTGACGAATCCCCACTAGCCACTTGCTAGGCCTCTACCGGTAGCTGGCGGAAGGCGGAACTTGGAGACGTTAGGTGCTTCCCTGGACAGCCGGAGGACGGGGCTATGTTTGGCATAACCCTGTAGGTCACAAGATGAAGCAATCTTCTTGAGGCAGATGATGCTTATTTGCTCAATAATAGGCTTAAAAAAGACTCATCCCTATTGCTAGGGGCAACAGCATATAACAAGATGTTCCAGCAGAATAAAGATGGTACAACACAATACACTGGAGGCACGCAGGCCTCCTTTTTATGTCAAATTTCCACACAGTACAACAGGGGGTCATGTCCTCCCTGAGCCCTTTCTATCCAATCAGGATAATTTAGAAAATACAAGTAAATAAATTACATTTCAAAAGGAGATAAGTGCAATAAAACAATATCCTCCTTCCTGTGACACAGACAACGTTTGGTATCAGATTAACATTCACTATTGATAAATTTATCACATAGCTTCAAAATACAAATGTTTCTGTCTCAGTCACATCTCCAGGCAATCCCAGTGTTTGGGAATACAACAGGAAACACAACAAACAGTCTTCCTTCCTGCATCTGCCATTCAGGGTTCGTATATCAATTAAATCAGCTACATGAAACAAACAGGTTCCAAGCCCATAGACTTTATCTATGGGATAAGGAGATCCCCCGTGATTAGCATATTTCTCTAAGGAACTTACACATCAAAAGGTATTGTCATTCACACCTCTCTGCTAGGACAGGGCCATTAGCATGCCACTTCCTATTTCCAGAGGATGAGAGATGCTTATTCAGACAGCTATAGTAAGTGCATTTCTCTGACGTCCTAGTGGATGCTGGGTACTCCATAAGGACCATGGGGAATAGATGGGCTCCGCAGGAGACTGGGCACTCTAAAAGAAAGATTAGGTACTATCTGGTGTGCACTGGCTCCTCCTCTATGCCCCTCCTCCAGACCTCAGTTAGAATCTGTGCCCGGCTCGAGCTGGTTGCACACTAGGGGCTCTCCTGAGCTTCTAGTAAAGAAAGTATTTATTGTTTTTTTATTTTCAGTGAGATCTGCTGGCAACAGAATCACTGCTACGAGGGACTTAGGGGAGAGAAGTGAACCTACCTGCTTGCAGCTAGCTTGGGCTTCTAGGCTACTGGACACCATTAGCTCCAGAGGGATCGAACACAGGCCCAGCCTCGGTCGTCCGGTCCCGGAGCCGCGCCGCCGTCCCCCTTGCAGAGCCAGAAGCAAGAAGAATGTCCTGGAAATCGGCGGCTGAAGACTCCGGTCTTCATTAAGGTAGCGCACAGCACTGCAGCTGTGCGCCATTGCTCCCTATGCACACCACATACTCCGGTCACTGATGGGTGCAGGGCGCTGGGGGGGGGGGGGGCGCCCTGGGCTGCAATTAGAGTACCTTAAATTGGCAAAAAGCACATAATATAGTCTAATAAACTATATATGTGCAAAAATCCCCTGCCATAATATTAATATAAGAGCGGGAGAAGTCCGCCGTGAAGGGGGCGGGGCTATCTCCCTCAGCACACTGGCGCCATTTTCTCTTCACAGTTCCGCTGGAAGACAGCTCCCCAGGCTCTCCCCTGCAGTTTCCAGGCTCAAAGAGTTAAAAAGAGAGGGGGGGGGCACTAAATTTAGGCGCAAACTATACATGTAAAGCAGCTATAGGGAAAAATCACTTTGTGTTAGTGTAAATCCCTAATTATATAGCGCTGTGGTGTGTGCTGGCATACTCTCTCTCTGTCTTCCCAAAGGACTTTGTGGGGTCCTGTCCTCAGTCAGAGCATTCACTGTGTGTGTGCGGTGTGTCGGTACGGCTGTGTCGACATGTTTGATGAGGAGGCTTATGTGGAGGCGGAGCAGGTGCCGATAAATGTGATGTCACCCGGTGCGGGGTCGACACCAGAGTGGATGGATATGTGGAAGGTATTAACCGACAGTGTCAACTCCTTACATAAAAGGCTGGATGACGTAACAGCCGTGGGACAGCCGGCTTCTCAGCCCGTGCCTGCCCAGGCGTCTCAAAGACCATCAGGGGCTCACAAACGCCCGCTACCTCAGATGGCAGACACAGATGTCGACACGGAGTCTGACTCCAGTGCCGACGAGGATGAGACATATACACAATCCACAAGGGGCATCCGTTGCATGATTACGGCAATGAAAAATGTGTTGCACATTTCTGACATTAACCCAGGTACCACTAAAAAGGGTATTATGTTTGGGGAGAAAAAGCAGCCAGTGTTTTTTCCCCCATCAGATGAGTTGAATGAAGTGTGTGAAGAAGCGTGGGGTTCCCCCGATAAGAAACTGGTAATTTTTAAAAAAATTACTGATGGCGTACCCTTTCCCGCCAGAGGATAGGTCACGTTGGGAGATATCTCCTAGGGTGGATAAGGCGCTCACACGCTTGTCAAAAAAGGTGGCACTGCCGTCTCAGGATACGGCCGCCTTAAAGGAGCCTGCTGATAGAAAGCAGGAGGCTATCCTGAAGTCTGTATATACACACTCAGGTACTATACTGAGACCTGCAATTGCTTCAGCAAGGATGTGTAGTGCTGCTGCAGCGTGGTCTGATACCCTGTCAGATAATATTGATACCCTCGACAGGGATACTATTTTGCTAACCATAGAGCATATTAAAGACGTCGTCTTATATATGAGGGATGCACAGAGGGATATTTGCCGACTGGCATCTAGAATTAATGCAATGTCCATTTTTGCCAGGAGGGTATTATGGACCCGGCAGTGGACAGGTGATTCTGATTCTAAAAGGCACATGGAGGTTTTGCCTTATAAGGGTGAGGAATTGTTTGGGGATGGTCTCTCGGACCTCGTATCCACAGCAACAGCTGGGAAATCGACATTTTTACCTCAGGCTCCCTCACAACCTAAGAAAGCACCGTACTATCAGGTACAGTCCTTTCGGCCTCAGAAAGGCAAGCGGATCAAAGGTGCTTCCTTTCTGCCCAGAGGCAGGGGGAGAGGGAAAAAGCTGCACCAGACAGCCAGTTCCCAGGAACAAAAATCCTCCCCTGCTTCTACTGAGTCCACCGCATGACGCTGGGGCTCCACAGACGGAGCCGGGTGCGGTGGGGGCGCGTCTCCGGAACTTCAGCGACCAGTGGGTTCGCTCACAGGTGGATCCCTGGGTTCTACAAGTGGTATCGCAGGGATACAAGCTGGAATTCGAGGCGTCTCCCCCTCGCCGTTACCTCAAATCAGCCTTGCCAACTACTCCCCAGGACAGGGAGGTAGTACTGGCGGCAATTCACAAGCTGTACCTCCAGCAGGTGATAATAAAAGTTCCCCTCCTTCAACAGGGACGGGGTTACTATTCCACAATGTTTGTGGTACCGAAACCAGACGGTTCGGTGAGACCCAGTCTAAATTTGAAATCCTTGAACACTTATATAAGGAAGTTCGAGTTCAAAATGGAATCGCTCAGGGCGGTTATTGCAAGCCTGGAAGAGGGGGATTACATGGTATCACTGGACATCATGGATGCTTACCTACATGTCCCCATTTACCCACCTCACCAGGAGTACCTCAAGGTTGTGGTACAGAACTGCCATTACCAATTCCAGTCGTTGCCGTTTGGTCTGTCCACGGCACCGAGGGTGTGTTCCAAGGTAATGGCCAAAATGATGACATTCCTTCGAAAGAAGGGAGTTATAATTATCCCGTACTTGGACGATCTCCTTATAAAGGCGAGGTCCAAGGAGCAGTCGTTGATCGGAGAAGCACTATCTCAGGAAGTGCTACAACAGCACAGCTGGATTCTGAATATCCCAAAGTCGCAGCTGGTTCCTACGACGCGTCTGCTGATATTGGGCATGTTTCTGGACACAGAACAGAAGAAGGTGTTTCTCCCGGAGGAGAAGGCCAAGGAGTTGTCATCTCTGGTCAGAGACGTCCTAAAACCAAAACAGGTGTCGGTGCATCATTGCACGCGAGTCCTGGAAAAGGTGGTAGCTTCTTACGAAGCAATTCCCTTCGGCAGGTTCCATGCAAGGAATTTTCAGTGGGACCTGTTAGACTAGTGAGGATCGCATCTTCAGATGCATCAGCTGATCACCCTGTCCCCGGGGCCAGGGTGTCTTTGCTGTGGTGGCTGCAGAGTGCTCATCTTCTCGAGGGCCGCAGATTCGGCATTCAGGACTGGGTCCTGGTGACCGCGGATGCAAGCCTCCGAGGTTGGGGAGCAGTCACTCAGGGAAGAAATTTCCAAGGACAATGGTCGAGTCAGGAGACTTCCCTACACATAAATATTCTGGACCTAAGGGCCATTTACAATGCCCTAAGGCAGCAAGAACCCCTGCTTCAAAACCAGCCTGTGCTGATTCAGTCAGACAACACCACAGCTGTCGCCCATGTAAACCGACAAGGCGGCACAAGAAGCAGGATGGCGTTGGCAGAAGCCACAAGGATTCTCCGATGGTCGGAGTATCACGTGCTAACACTGTCAGCAGTGTTCATTCCGGGTGTGGAAAACTAGGAAGCAGACTTCCTCAGCAGGCACGACCTCCACCCGGGAGAGTGGGGACTTCATCCAGAAGTCTTCACGCAGATTGTGAACCGTTGGGAACGGCCACAGGTGGACATGATGGCGTCCCGCCTAAACAAAAAGCTAAAAAAGTATTGCACCAGGTCAAGAGACCCTCAGGCGATAGCTGTGGACGCACTAGTGACACCGTGGGTGTACCAGTAGGTTTATGTGTTCCCTCCTCTTCCTCTCATACCCAAGGTACTGAGGATAGTAAGTAAGAGAGGAGTAAGAACTATACTCGTAGTTCCGGATTGGCCAAGAAGAACTTGGTACCCAGAACTACAAGAAATGATCTTGGAGGACCCATGGCCTCTGTCTCTCAGACGGACCTGTTACTGCAGGGGCCCTGTCTGCTCCAAGACTTACCGCGGCTGCGTTTGAAGGCTTGGCGGTTGAACGCAGAATCCTAACGGGAAAGGGCGTTCCAGATGAAGTGATTCCTACGCTGTTAAAGGCTAGGAAAGACGCTGCCTGAAGTTCAGACGTTGTTAAGGGAGTGCTGCATATTCAGCCCCCTTTTGTGCCTCCAGTGGCACCTTGGGATCTCAACGTAGTGTTGGTTTTCCTAAAATCACATTGTTTTGAGCCACTTCAGAACGTGGAGTTGAAGTATCTCACGTGGAAAGTGGTCATATATATATATTTGGCCTTGGCTTCGGCTAGGCGTGTATCAGAATTGGCGGCTTTGTCATGTGAAAGCCCTTATCTGATCTTCCATAGGGACAGGGCAGGATTGAGGATTCGTCCCCAATTTCTCCCTAAGGTGGTATCAGCGTTTCATTTGAACCAACCTTTTGTGGTGCCTGCGGCTACTCGGGACTTGGAGGCCTCCAAGTTGCTGGACGTAGTCCGGGTTCCCTAAAAATTTATGTTTCCAGGACGCTAGAGTCAAAAAGACTGTCTCGCTGTTATCCTGCATGCACCCAACAAGCTGGGTGCTCCTGCTTCTAAGCAGACTATTGCTCGCTGGATCTGTGGCGCGATTCAACTTGCACATTCTGCGGCTGGACTTCCGCATCCTAAATCAGTAAAAGCCCATTTCACGAGGAAGGGGGCTCTTCTTGGGCGCCTGCCCAAGGGGTCTCGGCATTACAACTTTGCCGAGCTGCTACCTGGTCGGGGTCAAACACGTTTGCAAAATTCTACAAGTTTGATATCCTGGCTGAGGAGGACCTTGAGTTTGCTCATACGGTGCTGCAGAGTCATCCGCACTCTCCCGCCCGTTTGGGAGCTTTGGTATAATTTCCATGGTCCTTACGGAGTACCCAGCATCCACTAGGACGTCAGAGAAAATAAGAATTTACTCACCGGTAATTCTATTTCTCGTAGTCCGTAGTGGATGCTGGGAGCCCGTCCCAAGTGCGGACTCTCTGCAATACGTGTATATAGTTATTGCTTAACTAAAGGGTTTTGTTATGAGCCATCTGTTAATGAGGCTCATTTGTTGTTCATACTGTTAACTGGGTATGGTTATCACGAGTTGTACGGTGTGATTGGTGTGGCTGGTATGAGTCTTACCAGGGATTCCAAATCCTTTCCTTGTAGTGTCAGCTCTTCCAGGCACAGTTTCCCTAACTGAGGTCTGGAGGAGGGGCATAGAGGGAGGAGCCAGTGCACACCAGATAGTACCTAATCTTTCTTTTAGAGTGCCCAGTCTCCTGCGGAGCCCGTCTATTCCCCATGGTCCTTACGGAGTACCCAGCATCCACTACGGACTACGAGAAATAGAATTACCGGTGAGTAAATTCTTATTTTTTCCTTTCAGGTGACCACATCTTAAATATAAATACATTTAAACATGCATTCCTGCAATTGTGCACAGAGCACTACATATGACATGTTAAGACACATCATTAAACATTATTTTTAAACAGTCTGCGCCCAGCGCCGTAAGTACATTTAACAGTGACGCCAAGCGCCTGTTGTCCGCAACATGGCACCGGGGACTAGGGGTTAACCCCTTCAGTGCTGCAGCGGCCATTGTCCACGTGGGCTGGGGATCTCTCCGGCCACACTACTCCCCTCCCCCCCATTCAAACGGGAAACCAGCGAGTCATGTCCCACGATATGGCTCCTGGTCCCGCAGTCCCTTGTGTTGAAGGGGAAGCTACCTAGTGGGTGTAGGCTCCGGCCTAGACAGTTCATCCATATTATGGTGGCCCGATTCTTGTGGGGACACAATGTTCAAATCGTCCACATGAAGTCCAAGTTCAAGGCTCCACCACAAAAGTCTGTCCAATTTCCCCAAGGTAGGTTGCAGCCACCTAACAGGTGGGTGGTAGGTCACCACGGTGGGGGGCCAGTTACACACAAGTGCCACCCAAGGTGTCCCAATTGTGGCATACCCCACCTCCCACAATAGCAGTATTCTGCTCAAATAGGCCACCGGGTGCTCCTGACCATATGGCTCCTCCTGGCTCAGTACTGCTCCCAGTCCGTGCAGTGGCGCAGTAGTTCGTAAAACACAGTCCTAGTCAAGAATGTGCGCCATCAGCACTGGAGCGGGTACCAGAGCATCCTTCAATGACTGGAATGCCAACTCGCAAGCGGGTGCAAAGTCCACTGACTTGGGAATGCCCTTCCTAGCCATCTCTGTAAAGGGGTTCACTACAGGACTAAAGTCAATGACAACGTGTCCGTAGGGCCTTACAGGTTCTAAGGTCAGTACCTGTCGGGGTGATGTGGGTCGGGGACAGCCTCTGGTTGCCTCCACCCCCTCTGGTTTGGGCCTACCCCTGTCTCCTCCCACATGGTGCCCCAGGCACTGCACCTCCGTCATACCTATCTGGCAACTGTCTGCCCTAACTGTCAGACCTGCCCTCCCATCCTCCTCTGTCGACCTATGACTCGGGAAACCTACCCTGTCACCTAGGCCTACTCTTTCCTCCTCGTCCGCTACCTGTGCCACAGTGATGGCGGCCAGACCACCAGCCTCTGGATCCTGTGTGGCATCCACTACAGGGAGGCTGCGTGTCTTCCCCGATCTACTGAGCATAGGCAGGGGACCTGCTATGTCCACAGCAACTGGCTGTAAAGGTTCTCCTATGGGCAGAGGCCCAGAGACAACACAACCGCTGGAGTGCCCCAGCTGCCAACGCATGGCACCAGCCTTACAGTTGGTCTGGGCGTCATCCGACATTCCAGACCAGGGTAAGCTCTGTGTCAGGCACTTCAGGGTACGGTCTATCTCTGAGTGGCTGTCCAAAGGGGTTTCACTGGCAATCGACACCGGTTGCGCAGGAAAGTTCCCTGGGGGGACCCGTTGGACATGTTCCCTATCTGGTCTATCCCCTCCCACTTTCCTGTCTACCCTGTACCTTAACCCTTCCCGCCAGGTCAAACTTCCTGCCCCAACCCTGTCAAGGCCGCTGCCAGAGTGGCGCCTCATGCCTTTCAGGGATGGGTCAGAGAGTTGAACCTCCCTAAACTCCTGCCTGCGGCCCTCAATCTCTCCTAAATTGGGACACACTACAGGGGGATCTAGGTGGGGACTACTAGGTTCAGTCTGGTAGGGGTCAGTCACGGAAGTGTCAGTGTGGTTTCTCATACTCACCGCCAGAGTTGGCAAACCACTTGGGTCAGGAGCATCATTGGGCACCCCCACAGGATCAAACGAGCTGGAACCAACATCCTCTGCGTTGCTAGGGGACGTAGGCATACCAGAGGCAAAAGGCATGCGGGGTTGATGTGCCGATCTAGCCGCTGTAATCTTTTCCTCTGGGCTGGTTGATGCTGTGGTTGGCTGTGCTGGCAGTTGTCTAGCAGCTGTAGTCTTTTCCTCTGGGCTGGGCTTTGCTGGAGTAGCTGATGTCAACGGTGGTTGTGGAACTTGACTCTGGGGAATGGCGCCAGCAAACGTGGTGACGATCCCACCACCCAGATCATTTCCTAGGACCACATCAGTTGGGAGACCATCCATGACGGCAACTTCTCGCATTTCTGGTCCAGCTCCCCAGTCCAGGTAGACTCTTGCAATGGGAACCTCTTTCTCCGTTCCATCTGCCAGGGTGACATTGGCAGTGCGACCCTGCAATACTGCAGCAGGATCTATAAGGTGGGGGCTCACCACAGTGATTGAGGCCCCAGAGTCTCTTAGGCCTTCCCCCTGCAGGGGTCCCACGTGGACTGGCTGCAGGTGCCTCCACATGTTGTTTAGGGGCTGTTTGGCCATGCAGGTGACTCTCTCCGTAGAGTGCACCTGTCTCTCGCCACACTCCATCGGACTGACTGGAGGGGGAACAGTCTCTGTAGTCTCATCTCCTCTCGTCAAACAAGCGAGCCGGGCTCCAGCACTCGGATTTGGGGCACGAGTCTGGGGTGCTTGGGATGCAGGACAGTTCATCCTCAGATGTCCGATTTTCCCACAGCCGTAGCACTTCTTCTCCAGTCGTGGCACCGATGATCTCTGATCAGTTGCAGGGACGCTGCGGTGCGGTTGCTGGCCAAGAGCACCCGGGTTGGAGGACACTTGTCTTTGGGGGTGATGAGCTGAAGAGGGGTGTCCCCCTGGTGGTACAGTCTTTTGGAGCTGGCTGCTGGCTGGGCGCTTCTGCCAGTGTGGCCGAATTGCCACATACTTGTCGGCTAACTGGGCAGCCATCTTTAAGCTGGGTGGCTCCCGGTCTAGCACCCACTCCTTCACTTCTGAGGCGCACCTGCGGTAGAACTGCTCCCTGCAGATCAGGTCGATCAGTACGTCCCATGTAGTGGCTTCAGAATCCTTCACCCACTTCACCACGTACTGCCGCAGCTGGGTGGCGAACTGCCCATGGGTGCTGCTAGGATTCTTGGGCAAGTCTCTGAACTTCTTCCTGTAAGACTCTGGAGTGATGAAGAATCGCTGGAGGAGGGCCTTCGCGACTTCGTCGTAATCCCCACAGTCCTCCGTGGCCACTCCTTGATAGGCCTCCAAGGCAGAGTGGGCACAAGGTGTCTCACCCACTCCGACTTGGGTAATTCATGTAGTCTACAAGTCCTCTCAAAAACTTGTAAATGTCCATCAATGTCCCCATCACTGTCTGCAAACTTGGCAATAAGGTTATTTTGGACCGAGCGCTGTGTGGTGGTGAATGTGAAAATAATGTAAATAAATAACACAAAATAAATCAAATAAATGATTAAACAAAAAATAATAAAAAAATAAAAATAAAAATGAAAAATAAAATTAAATAAAATTAAATGATAAAAATAAGGGAAAAAGGAATTGGGATTAATGCAATGTTTACAGCTCCTTTATGGATATATGGAGCCGAGTGACACTGTCTCTGCAGGAAATGGATTCAATCTTTTGTATTCAAAACTGTCCCTGTCTTACCCTGGGAGTTGCTTCCGATGATTCAAGGGAAGGTATAGCCGTGACAGTTCCACTGTGTTATCTCCCGCTGGCCGTACTTGGTTGTTATTCCGCCTGAATCGCCGCGACCGGAAGTTCGGGTCCCCGCTTCCGGTTGTTCGTGAAACGGCTGGTGATAGCGGTTCTAGTGTCCTTTGTGTCAGAAGGAGCTGACACAAAGGACACTAGAACCGCTTACCGTCAGTAACCGCCTGTTGCTGACTCCACTCACTGTGCTGTGGGCGGGTTTATGCTGCCACCACCAAACTCCTAACCTGCCGTGGTGTTTGGAACCACGGTTCTGCTCTGTATGTGCCGACACACTGTCTTACCACACCTGTGTGGTGTTGACGAATCCCCACTAGCCACTTGCTAGGCCTCTACCGGTAGCTGGCGGAAGGCGGAACTTGGAGACGTTAGGTGCTTCCCTGGACAGCCGGAGGACGGGGCTATGTTTGGCATAACCCTGTAGGTCACAAGATGAAGCAATCTTCTTGAGGCAGATGATGTTTATTTGCTCAATAATAGCCTTAAAAAAGACTCATCCCTATTGCTAGGGGCAACAGCATACAACAAGATGTTCCAGCAGAATAAAGATGGTACACCACAATACACTGGAGGCACGCAGGCCTCCTTTTTATGTCAAATTTCCACACAGTACAACAGGGGGTCATGTCCTCCCTGAGCCCTTTCTATCCAATCAGGATAACTTAGAAAATACAAGTAAATAAATTACATTTCAAAAGGAGATAAGTGCAATAAAACAATATCCTCCTTCTTGTGACACAGACAACGTTTGGTATCAGATTAACATTCACTATTGATAAATTTATCACATAGCTTCAAAATACAAATGTTTCTGTCTCAGTCACATCTCCAGGCAATCCCAGTGTTTGGGATTACAACAGGAAACACAACAAACAGTCTTCCTTCCTGCATCTGCCATTCAGGGTTCGTAGATCAATTAAATCAGCTACATGAAACAAACAGGTTCCAAGCCCATAGACTTTATCTATGGGATAAGGAGATCGCCCGTGATTAGCATATTTCTCTAAGGAACTTACACATCAAAAGGTATTGTCATTCACACCTCTCTGCTAGGACAGGGCCATTAGCATGCCACTTCCTACTGACAGGAGATGATTATTCAGACATCTATAGTAAGTGCATTTTTCCTTTAAATATACAGGTGACCACATCTTAAATATAAATACATTTAAACATGCATTCCTGCAATTGTGCACAGAGCACTACATATGACATGTTAAGACACATCATTAAACATATTTTTAAACAGTCTGCGCCCAGCGCCGTAAGTACATTTAACAGTGACGCCAAGCGCCTATTGTCCGCAACATGGCGCCGGGCACTAGGGGTTAACCCCTTCAGTGCTGCAGCGGCCATTGTCCACGTGGGCTGGGGGTCTCTCCGGCCACAGGCATATTATGCTGCAGGGGGCATTACTGTGTGGGACATATTATGGTGCAGGGGACATTACTGTGTGGTGTATATTATGGTGCAGGGGGCATTACTGTGTGGGACATAGTATGCTGCAGGGGGCATTACTGTGTGGTGTATATTATGCTGCAGGGGGCATTACTGTGTGGGACATGTTATGGTGCAGGGGACATTACTGTGTGGTGTATATTATGCTGCAGGGGGCATTACTGTGTGGTGTATATTATGCTGCAGGGGGCATTACTGTGTGGTGTATATTATGGTGCAGGGGGCATTACTGTGTGGGACATGTTATGGTGCAGGTGGGCATTACTGTGTGGTGTATATTATGCTGCAGGGGGCATTACTGTGTGGGACATATTATGGTGCAGGGGACATTACTGTGTGGTGTATATTATGGTGCAGGGGACATTACTGTGTGGGACATGTTATGGTGCAGGGGGCATTACTGTGTGGTGTATATTATGGTGCAGGGGGCATTACTGTGTGGTGTATATTATGGTGCAGGGGACATTACTGTGTGGTATTTATTATGGTGCAGGTGGGCATTACTGTGTGGTGCATATTATGGTGCAGGGGACATTACTGTGTGGGACATATTATGGTGTAGGGGGCATTACTGTGTGGTGTATATTATGGTGCAGGGGGCATTACTGTGTGGGACATATTATGGTGCAGGGGGCATTACTGTGTGGTGTACATTATGGTGCAGGGGGCATTACTGTGTGGGACATATTATGGTGCAGGGGGCATTACTGTGTGGTGTATATTATGGTGCAGGGAGCATTACTGTGTGGTGCATTTTATTGTGCAGGGGGCATTACTATGTGGTGTATATTATGGTGCAGGGGGCATTACTGTGTGGTGTATATTATGGTGCAGGGGGCATTACTGTGTGGTGCATTTTATTGTGCAGGGGGCATTACTGTGTAGTGTATATTATGGTGCAGGGGGCATTACTGTGTGGTGTATATTATGGTGCAGGGGGCATTACTGTGTGGTGTATATAATGGTGCAGCGGGCATTACTGTGTGGTGCATATTATGGTGCAGGGGACATTACTGTGTGGTGTATATTATGGTGCAGGTGGGCATTACTGTGTGGTGTATATTATGCTGCAGGGGGCATTACTGTGTGGGGCATATTATGGTGCAGCGGGCATTACTGTGTGGTGCATATTATGGTGCAGGGGACATTACTGTGTGGTGTATATTATGGTGCAGGGGGCATTACTGTGTGATGTATATTATGGTGCAAGGGGCATTACTTTCCTGTAAGGTAGTCTTTCCTCACAAGACCACACCAACTGTAGCAAGGCCACACACCCTCTCTGGGTGGCGCGCAGAAAGTTTCTTTTTATAATTTTTATGGGGGAGTTCGGGCACATTTTTTTCTGTTCGCACTGGGAGCCAAAATGTCTGGGAGAAAATCGACAGAGCCGAGATCTGTATCTTAATGGAGCCTAATTTTAGGCCCATAGACACTCCTGCTTGTAGGAAATGCAGAAATCGACCTAGTTGAAATTCCTCTGTTGGGGCCTTTTTTGGCCTCACACCAAGCAACATATTTCCGCCATATGCGGTGATAATGTTTTGCAGTTACTAGAGATGAGCGGGTTCGGTTTCTCTGAATCCGAACCCGCCAGAACTTCATGTTTTTTTTCACGGGTCCGAGCGACTCGGATCTTCCCGCCTTGCTCGGTTAACCCGAGCGCGCCCGAACGTCATCATGACGCTGTCGGATTCTCGCGAGGCTCGGATTCTATCGCGAGACTCGGATTCTATATAAGGAGCCGCGCGTCGCCGCCATTTTCACACGTGCATTGAGATTGATAGGGAGAGGACGTGGCTGGCGTCCTCTCCATTTAGATTATAAGAGACTGAGAGAGATTTACTGGAGCTGACTAGGAGGAGTACTGTTACTGTAGAAGTGTAGAGACTGAGTGGAGAGAGTTTACTAGTGAGGACAGTGCAGTTTACTTTATAATCCGTTCTCTGCCTGAAAAAAGCGATACACAGCACACAGTGACTCAGTCACATACCATATCTGTGTGCACTGCTCAGGCTCAGGCCAGTGTGCTGCATCATCTATTATCTATATATAATATTATATATATCTGTCTGACTGCTCAGCTCACACAGCTTATAATTGTGGGGGAGACTGGGGAGCACTACTGCAGTGCCAGTTATAGGTTATAGCAGGAGCCAGGAGTACATAATATATTATATAGTGAGTGACCACCAGACACACAGTGCAGTTTATTTAATATATCCGTTCTCTGCCTGAAAAAAGCGATACACACAGTGACTCAGTCAGTCACATACCATATCTGTGTGCACTGCTCAGGCTCAGGCCAGTGTGCTGCATCATCTATTATCTATATATAATATTATATATATCTGTCTGACTGCTCAGCTCACACAGCTTATAATTGTGGGGGAGACTGGGGAGCACTACTGCAGTGCCAGTTATAGGTTATAGCAGGAGCCAGGAGTACATAATATATTATATAGTGAGTGACCACCAGACACACAGTGCAGTTTATTTAATATATCCGTTCTCTGCCTGAAAAAAGCGATACACACAGTGACTCAGTCAGTCACGTACCATATCTGTGTGCACTGCTCAGGCTCAGGCCAGTGTGCTGCATCATCTATTATCTATATATAATATTATATATATCTGTCTGACTGCTCAGCTCACACAGCTTATAATTGTGGGGGAGACTGGGGAGCACTACTGCAGTGCCAGTTATAGGTTATAGCAGGAGCCAGGAGTACATAATATATTATATAGTGAGTGACCACCAGACACACAGTGCAGTTTATTTAATATATCCGTTCTCTGCCTGAAAAAAGCGATACACACAGTGACTCAGTCAGTCACATACCATATCTGTGTGCACTGCTCAGGCTCAGGCCAGTGTGCTGCATCATCTATTATCTATATATAATATTATATATATCTGTCTGACTGCTCAGCTCACACAGCTTATAATTGTGGGGGAGACTGGGGAGCACTACTGCAGTGCCAGTTATAGGTTATAGCAGGAGCCAGGAGTACATAATATATTATATAGTGAGTGACCACCAGACACACAGTGCAGTTTATTTAATATATCCGTTCTCTGCCTGAAAAAAGCGATACACACAGTGACTCAGTCAGTCACATACCATATCTGTGTGCACTGCTCAGGCTCAGGCCAGTGTGCTGCATCATCTATTATCTATATATAATATTATATATATCTGTCTGACTGCTCAGCTCACACAGCTTATAATTGTGGGGGAGACTGGGGAGCACTACTGCAGTGCCAGTTATAGGTTATAGCAGGAGCCAGGAGTACATATTATATTAAAATTAAACAGTGCACACTTTTGCTGCAGGAGTGCCACTGCCAGTGTGACTGACCAGTGACCTGACCACACTGACCACCAGTATAGTTAGTAGTATACTTATATTGTGATTGCCTGAAAAAGTTAAACACTCGTCGTGTGACTTCACTTGTGTGTTGTTTTTTTTTTTTATTCTATAAAAATAAAACTCATTCTGCTGACAGACAGTGTCCAGCAGGTCCGTCATTATATAATATATAATATATACCTGTCCGGCTGCAGTAGTGATATATATATATTTTTTATATCATTTATCATCCAGTCGCAGCAGACACAGTACGGTAGTTCACGGCTGTGGCTACCTCTGTGTCTCTGCACTCGGCAGGCAGTCCGTCCATAATTGTAATACCACCTAACCGTGGATTTTTTTCATTCTTCTTTATACATACATAGTTACATAGACATCTTCTCTTTATCAACCAGTCTATATTAGCTGCAGACACAGTACAGTACGGTAGTTCACGGCTGTGGCTACCTCTGTGTCTGCACTCGGCAGGCAGTCCATAATTGTATACTAGTATCCATCTCCATTGTTTACCTGAGGTGCCTTTTAGTTGTGCCTATTAAAATATGGAGAACAAAAATGTTGAGGTTCCAAAATTAGGGAAAGATCAAGATCCACTTCCACCTCGTGCTGAAGCTGCTGCCACTAGTCATGGCCGAGACGATGAAATGCCAGCAACGTCGTCTGCCAAGGCCGATGCCCAATGTCATAGTACAGAGCATGTCAAATCCAAAACACCAAATATCAGAAAAAAAAGGACTCCAAAACCTAAAATAAAATTGTCGGAGGAGAAGCGTAAACTTGCCAATATGCCATTTACCACACGGAGTGGCAAGGAACGGCTGAGGCCCTGGCCTATGTTCATGGCTAGTGGTTCAGCTTCACATGAGGATGGAAGCACTCAGCCTCTCGCTAGAAAAATGAAAAGACTCAAGCTGGCAAAAGCAGCACAGCAAAGAACTGTGCATTCTTCGAAATCCCAAATCCACAAGGAGAGTCCAATTGTGTCGGTTGCGATGCCTGACCTTCCCAACACTGGACGTGAAGAGCATGCGCCTTCCACCATTTGCACGCCCCCTGCAAGTGCTGGAAGGAGCACCCGCAGTCCAGTTCCTGATAGTCAGATTGAAGATGTCAGTGTTGAAGTACACCAGGATGAGGAGGATATGGGTGTTGCTGGCGCTGGGGAGGAAATTGACCAGGAGGATTCTGATGGTGAGGTGGTTTGTTTAAGTCAGGCACCCGGGGAGACACCTGTTGTCCGTGGGAGGAATATGGCCGTTGACATGCCAGGTGAAAATACCAAAAAAATCAGCTCTTCGGTGTGGAGGTATTTCACCAGAAATGCGGACAACAGGTGTCAAGCCATGTGTTCCCTTTGTCAAGCTGTAATAAGTAGGGGTAAGGACGTTAACCACCTCGGAACATCCTCCCTTATACGTCACCTGCAGCGCATTCATAATAAGTCAGTGACAAGTTCAAAAACTTTGGGTGACAGCGGAAGCAGTCCACTGACCAGTAAATCCCTTCCTCTTGTAACCAAGCTCACGCAAACCACCCCACCAACTCCCTCAGTGTCAATTTCCTCCTTCCCCAGGAATGCCAATAGTCCTGCAGGCCATGTCACTGGCAATTCTGACGAGTCCTCTCCTGCCTGGGATTCCTCCGATGCATCCTTGCGTGTAACGCCTACTGCTGCTGGCGCTGCTGTTGTTGCCGCTGGGAGTCGATGGTCATCCCAGAGGGGAAGTCGTAAGCCCACTTGTACTACTTCCAGTAAGCAATTGACTGTTCAACAGTCCTTTGCGAGGAAGATGAAATATCACAGCAGTCATCCTACTGCAAAGCGGATAACTGAGGCCTTGGCATCCTGGGTGGTGAGAAACGTGGTTCCGGTATCCATCATTACTGCAGAGCCAACTAGAGACTTGTTGGAGGTACTGTGTCCCCGGTACCAAATACCATCTAGGTTCCATTTCTCTAGGCAGGCGATACCGAAAATGTACATAGACCTCAGAAAAAGAGTCACCAGTGTCCTAAAAAATGCAGCTGTACCCAATGTCCACTTAACCACGGACATGTGGACAAGTGGAGCAGGGCAGGGTCAGGACTATATGACTGTGACAGCCCACTGGGTAGATGTATGGACTCCCGCCGCAAGAACAGCAGCGGCGGCACCAGTAGCAGCATCTCGCAAACGCCAACTCTTTCCTAGGCAGGCTACGCTTTGTATCACCGGTTTCCAGAATACGCACACAGCTGAAAACCTCTTACGGCAACTGAGGAAGATCATCGCGGAATGGCTTACCCCAATTGGACTCTCCTGTGGATTTGTGGCATCGGACAACGCCAGCAATATTGTGTGTGCATTAAATATGGGCAAATTCCAGCACGTCCCATGTTTTGCACATACCTTGAATTTGGTGGTGCAGAATTTTTTAAAAAACGACAGGGGCGTGCAAGAGATGCTGTCGGTGGCCAGAAAAATTGCGGGACACTTTCGGCGTACAGGCACCACGTACAGAAGACTGGAGCACCACCAAAAACTACTGAACCTGCCCTGCCATCATCTGAAGCAAGAAGTGGTAACGAGGTGGAATTCAACCCTCTATATGCTTCAGAGGTTGGAGGAGCAGCAAAAGGCCATTCAAGCCTATACAATTGAGCACGATATAGGAGGTGGAATGCACCTGTCTCAAGTGCAGTGGAGAATGATTTCAACGTTGTGCAAGGTTCTGATGCCCTTTGAACTTGCCACACGTGAAGTCAGTTCAGACACTGCCAGCCTGAGTCAGGTCATTCCCCTCATCAGGCTTTTGCAGAAGAAGCTGGAGGCATTGAAGAAGGAGCTAAAAGGGAGCGATTCCGCTAGGCATGTGGGACTTGTGGATGCAGCCCTTAATTCGCTTAACAAGGATTCACGGGTGGTCAATCTGTTGAAATCAGAGCACTACATTTTGGCCACCGTGCTCGATCCTAGATTTAAAGCCTACCTTGGATCTCTCTTTCCGGCAGACACAAGTCTGCTGGGGTGCAAAGACCTGCTGGTGACAAAATTGTCAAGTCAAGCGGAACGCGACCTGTCAACATCTCCTCCTTCACATTCTCCCGCAACTGGGGGTGCGAGGAAAAGGCTCAGAATTCCGAGCCCACCCGCTGGCGGTGATGCAGGGCAGTCTGGAGCGACTGCTGATGCTGACATCTGGTCCGGACTGAAGGACCTGACAACGATTACGGACATGTCGTCTACTGTCACTGCATATGATTCTCTCAACATTGATAGAATGGTGGAGGATTATATGAGTGACCGCATCCAAGTAGGCACGTCACACAGTCCGTACTTATACTGGCAGGAAAAAGAGGCAATTTGGAGGCCCTTGCACAAACTGGCTTTATTCTACCTAAGTTGCCCTCCCACAAGTGTGTACTCCGAAAGAGTGTTTAGTGCCGCCGCTCACCTTGTCAGCAATCGGCGTACGAGGTTACATCCAGAAAATGTGGAGAAGATGATGTTCATTAAAATGAATTATAATCAATTCCTCCGCGGAGACATTGACCAGCAGCAATTGCCTCCACAAAGTACACAGGGAGCTGAGATGGTGGATTCCAGTGGGGACGAATTGATAATCTGTGAGGAGGGGGATGTACACGGTGATATATCGGAGGGTGAAGATGAGGTGGACATCTTGCCTCTGTAGAGCCAGTTTGTGCAAGGAGAGATTAATTGCTTCTTTTTTGGGGGGGGTCCAAACCAACCCGTCATATCAGTCACAGTCGTGTGGCAGACCCTGTCACTGAAATGATGGGTTGGTTAAAGTGTGCATGTCCTGTTTTGTTTATACAACATAAGGGTGGGTGGGAGGGCCCAAGGACAATTCCATCTTGCACCTCTTTTTTCTTTTCTTTTTCTTTGCATCATGTGCTGATTGGGGAGGGTTTTTTGGAAGGGACATCCTGCGTGACACTGCAGTGCCACTCCTAGATGGGCCCGGTGTTTGTGTCGGCCACTAGGGTCGCTAATCTTACTCACACAGTCAGCTACCTCATTGCGCCTCTTTTTTTCTTTGCGTCATGTGCTGTTTGGGGAGGGTTTTTTGGAAGGGACATCCTGCGTGACACTGCAGTGCCACTCCTAGATGGGCCCGGTGTTTGTGTCGGCCACTAGGGTCGCTAATCTTACTCACACAGCTACCTCATTGCGCCTCTTTTTTTCTTTGCGTCATGTGCTGTTTGGGGAGGGTTTTTTGGAAGGGACATCCTGCGTGACACTGCAGTGCCACTCCTAGATGGGCCCGGTGTTTGTGTCGGCCACTAGGGTCGCTAATCTTACTCACACAGCTACCTCATTGCGCCTCTTTTTTTCTTTGCGTCATGTGCTGTTTGGGGAGGGTTTTTTGGAAGGGACATCCTGCGTGACACTGCAGTGCCACTCCTAGATGGGCCCGGTGTTTGTGTCGGCCACTAGGGTCGCTTATCTTACTCACACAGCGACCTCGGTGCAAATTTTAGGACTAAAAATAATATTGTGAGGTGTGAGGTATTCAGAATAGACTGAAAATGAGTGTAAATTATGGTTTTTGAGGTTAATAATACTTTGGGATCAAAATGACCCCCAAATTCTATGATTTAAGCTGTTTTTTAGTGTTTTTTTAAAAAAACACCCGAATCCAAAACACACCCGAATCCGACAAAAAAAATTCGGTGAGGTTTTGCCAAAACGCGTTCGAACCCAAAACACGGCCGCGGAACCGAACCCAAAACCAAAACACAAAACCCGAAAAATTTCAGGCGCTCATCTCTAGCAGTTACATCTTTCCTGGCTTGAATCAGCGTAGGAATGACTTCCTCCGGAATGCCCTTTTCCTTTAGGATCCGGCGTTCAACCGCCATGCCATCAAAACGTAGCCGCGGTAAGTCTTGGAACAGAAAGGGCCCCTGCTGCAGCAGGTCCTGTCTGAGCGGCAGAGGCCATGGGTCCTCTGATATATTTTCTTGAAGTTCTGGGTACCAGGCTCTTCTTTGCCAATCCGGAACCACGAGTATCGTTCTTACTCCTCGCCTTCTTATTATTCTCAGTACCTTTGGTATGAGAGGCAGAGGGGGGAACACATAAAACGACTGGTACACCCACGGTGTTACCAGAGCGTCCACAGCTATCGCCTGAAGGTCCCTTGATCTGGCGCAATATCTTTTATAGCTTTTTGTTGAGGCGGGACGCCTTCATGTCCACCTGTGGCCTTTCCCAATGGTGTACAATCCTTTGGAAGACTTCTGGATGAAGTCCCCACACTCTTGGGTGGAAGTCGTGTCTGCTGAGAAGATCTGCTTCCCAGTTGTCCACTCCGGGAATGAACACTGCTGACAGTGCTAACACATGATTTTCCGCCCATCGGAGAATCCTTGTGGCTTCTGCCATCGCCATCCTGCTTCTTGTGCCGCCCTGTTGGTTTACATGGGCGACTGCCGTGATGTTGCCTGATTGGATCAGGACCGGCTGGTTTTGAAGCAGAGGCCTTGCCTGACTCAGGGCATTGTAAATGGCCCTCTGTTCCAGAATATTTATGTAGGGAAGTCACCTGACTTGACCAAAGTCCCTGGAAGTTTCTTTTTCCCAGGACTCGCGTGCAATGATGCACCGATAACTGTTTTGGCTTCAGGAGGTCTCTGACTAGAGATGACAGCTCCTTGGCTTTCTCCTCCGGGAGAAACACTTATTTCTGGTCTGTGTCCAGAACCATCCCCAGGAACAGTAGACGTGTCGTAGGAACCAGCTGTGACTCTGGACTGTTTAGAATCCAACCGTGCTGTTGTAGCACTTTCCAAAATAGTGCTACCCCGACTAGCAACTGCTCCTTGGACCTCGCCCTTATAAGGAGATTGTCCAAGTACGGGATAATTAAAACTCCCCTTTTTCGAAGGAGTATCATCATTCCGGCCATTACCTTGGTAACACCCTCGGTGCCATGTACAGTCCAAACGGCAGAGTCTGGACTTGGTAATGGTAATCCTGTACCACAAATCTGAGGTACTCCTGACGAGGATAGTAAATAGGGACATGCAGGTAAGCATCCTTGATGTCCCGGGATACCATGTAATCCCCCTCGTCCAGGCTTGCAATAACCGCCCTGAGCGATTCCATCTTGAACTTGAATTGCATGTGTTCAAGGATTTTAAATATAAAGAAGGGTCACACCGAACCATGCGGTTTCGGTACCTCAAACCGTGTGGAATAGTAACCCCGTCCTTGTTGAAGTAGGGGCACCTTAAGTATTACCTGCTCGGAATACAGCTTATTAATTGCCTCTAGCACAGCCTCCCTGCCTGAGGGAGTTGTCGGCAAGGCATATTTGAGGAAACGGCGGGGGGAAGACATCTCGAATTCCAGCTTGTACCCTTGAAATACTACTTGAATGAAACAGGGATCCACCTGTGAGCGAGCCCACTGATCGCTGAAATTTTTGAGACTGCCCCCCCACCGTACCTGGCTACACCTGTGGAGCCCCCGCGTCATGTTGTGGACTCAGAGGAAGCGAGAGAAGAATTATGATTCTGGGAACAGGCTGACTGGTGCAGCTTTTTCCCTCTTCCCGTGTCTCTGTACAGAAAGGAAGCGCCTTTGACCCGCTTGCTTTTCTGAAGCCGAAAGGACTGTACCTGATAATACAGTGCTTTCTTAGTCTGTGAGGAAAACTGAGGTAAAAATATTTCTTCCCAGCTGTTGCTGCGGATACGAGGTCCCAGAGACCATCCCCAAATAATTCCTCACCCTTATAAGGCAGGATCTCTATGCGCCTTTTAAGGTCAGCATCACCTGTCCAGTGACAGGTCTCTAATACCCTCCTGACAGAATGGACATTACATTAATTTTGGATGCCAGCCGGCAAAATATCCCTCTGTGCATCCCTCATATATAAGACGACGTCTTTAATATGTTATCATGTTAGCAAACTAGCATGTTTGACAGGGTCACCGACCACGCTGCAGCAGCACGCTCTGCAGGTTTCAGTCTAGTACCTGAGTGTGTAAATACAGACTTCAGGATAGCCTCCTGCTTTTTATCAACAGGTACCTTCAAAGTGGCCGTTCCTAAAACGGCAGTGCCACCTATTTTGACAACCGTGTGAGCGCCTTATCCACCCTAGGGGATATCTCCCAGCGTAACTTATCCTCTGGCGGGAAAAGGTACGCCATCAGTAACTTTTTAGAAATTACCAGTTTCTTATCAGGGGGAACCCACGCTTTTCACACACTTCATTCATTCATCTGATGGGGGAACAAAACACTGCCTGCTTTTTCTCCCCAAACATAAAAACCCATTTTTAGAGGTTAATGTCAGAAATGTGTAACACATTTTTTTTTTTTTATTGCCGGGATCAAGTCACGGATGTTCCTAGTGGATTGTGTATATGTCTCAACCTTGTCGACACTGGAGTCAGACTCCGTGTCGACATCTGTGTCTGCCATCTGAATGAGCGGGCGTTTTTGAGCCCCTGATGGCCTTTGAGACGCCTGGGCAGGCCCGGGCTGAGAAGCCGGCTGTCCCACAGCTGTTACGTCATCCACCCTTTTATGTAAGGAGTTGACACTGTCGATTAATACCTTTTACCTAACCATCCACTCTGGTGTCGGCCCCACAGGGGGCGACATCACATTTATCGGCATCTGCTCCGTCACTATATAAGCCTCCTCCTCAAACATGTCGACACAGCTGTACCGACACACCGCACACACACAGGGAATGCTCTGACTGAGGACAGGACCCACAAAGCCCTTTGGGGAGACAGAGAGAGAGTATGCCAGCACACACCAGAGCGCTATATAATGAGGGGATTAACACTATAACTGAGTGAATTTTCCCCCATAGCTGCTTGTATATACAATATTGCGCCTAAATTTAGTGCCCCCCCCACTCTTTTTAACCCTTTGAGCCTGAAAACTACAGGGGAGAGCCTGGGGAGCTTTCTTCTAGCTGCACTGTGAAGAGAAAATGGCGCCAGTGTGTCTGAGGGAGATAGCTCCGCCCCTTTTCCGCTGCCTATTCTCCCGCTTTTTTCTGGATTCTGGCAGGGGTATTTACCACATATATAGCCTCTGGGGCTATATATTGTGGTATTTTTGCCAGCCAAGGTGTTTTTATTGCTGCTCAGGGCGCCCCCCCCAAGCGCCCTGCACCCTCAGTGACCGGAGTGTGAAGTGTGTATGAGGAGCAATGGCGCACAGCTGCAGTGCTGTGCGCTACCTTGGTGAAGACTGATGTCTTCTGCCGCCGTTTTTCCGGACCTCTTCTTGCTTCTGGCTCTGTAAGGGGGACGGCGGCGCGGCTCCGGGACCGAACACCAAGGACTGGGCCTGCGGTCGATCCCTCTGGAGCTAATGGTGTCCAGTAGCCTAAGAAGCCCAATCCGGCTGCAAGCAGGCGAGTTCGCTTCTTTTCCCCTTAGTCCCTCGCTGCAGTGAGCCTGTTGCCAGCAGGTCTCACTGAAAATAAAAAACCTAAATCTATACTTTCTTTCTAAGGGCTCAGGAGAGCCCCTAGTGTGCATCCAACCTCGGCCGGGCACAAGATCTAACTGAGGCTTGGAGGAGGGTCATAGTGGGAGGAGCCAGTGCACACCAGGTAGTCATAAATCTTTCTAGAGTGCCCAGCCTCCTTCGGAGCCCGCTATTCACCATGGTCCTTACGGAGTTCCCAGCATCCACTAGGACGTCAGAGAAACTACTGTTAAGGCACCTGCATAGGGGGTGCCATCTGACGCTCAGCCAGGGCTAGATCCAGGGGCTTGCACACGATCAGTGCAATCGCTAACCCCCTCCGCCCCTCCCCCCAGAAGGTAGAGGATACTGCAGCACCCTCTACAGCACAGCTGGTGAGAGAGGCCGGCTGACAGGTAAGAATGGGGTGCATTGCGCAGACCAGTGCCAGATTAAGGTACTCATGGGCCTGGAGCTGAAATTCATGAAGGGCCTACTGTGTGCTGCCGCAAGGGGTGTGGCCAGCATGGTGTGGGTGTGGCTACTGGTATGGGTGCGTGACCAGCACTGTATATATATATATATATATATATATATATATATATATGTGTGTGTGTGCATGTATATATGTATGTATGTGTTTGTAACAGAAACTTTCAGTGCTTTAATTATTATATTACAATAATTATTTTATTAAGAGAGGAGAAAAAAAAATGACGAAGACAGCAGAAAGAACAGAGTCTAGATGAGAGGGAGACAGGACAGAGCAGGGCCTGATCAACCAATAGGCTGATCAGGCTGCAGCCTGGAGCGCAGGGACCTGGGGGTGCACAGCGGGTGTGGACGTCAGGTGCGTCATGACGTCACCTGCCAGCGTCCACAGCCGTTGAGTACAGCGGCCCTGCCCAAGAGAGGATCGGCCGCAGCGACTCCGCAGACAGCACCAGTGCTGTGGACCGGCTGTTACTGACTGAGGAGGGGGGCAGAGACCATCTGAAGCATTCTGCGGGTCTGTGTGTCACAAGGGCATATTTGGAGGAGGAAGGAAAAAATAAGAATTTACTCACCGGTAATTCTATTTCTCGTAGTCCGTAGTGGATGCTGGGGACTCCGTAAGGACCATGGGGAATAGACGGGCTCCGCAGGAGACTGGGCACTCTCAAAGAAAGATTAGGTACTATCTGGTGTGCACTGGTTCCTCCCTCTATGCCCCTCCTCCAGACCTCAGTTAGGGAAACTGTGCCCGGAAGAGCTGACACTACAAGGAAAGGATTTGGAATCCAGGGTAAGACTCATACCAGCCACACCAATCACACCGTATAACTTGTGATAACCATACCCAGTAAACAGTATGAACAACAACTGAGCCTCAATCAACAGGTGGCTTTTAGTAAGCAATAACTATATACACGTATTGCAGAAGAAGTCCGCACTTGGGACGGGCGCCCAGCATCCACTACGGACTACGAGAAATAGAATTACCGGTGAGTAAATTCTTATTTTCTCTGACGTCCTAGTGGATGCTGGGGACTCCGTAAGGACCATGGGGATTATACCAAAGCTCCCAAACGGGCGGGAGAGTGCGGACGACTCTGCAGCACCGAATGAGCAAACTCAAGGTCCTCCTCAGCCAGGGTATCAAACTTGTAGAACTTAGCAAATGTGTTTGAACCCGACCAAGTAGCAGCTCGGCAAAGCTGTAAAGCCGAGACCCCTCGGGCAGCCGCCCAAGAAGATCCCACCTTCCTTGTGGAATGGGCTTTTACTGATTTTGGATACGGCAATCCAGCCGCAGAGTGAGCCAGCTGAATCGTGCTACAGATCCAGCGAGCAATAGTCTGCTTCGAAGCAGGAGCGCCAACCTTGTTGGCTGCATACAGAATAAACAGCGAGTCAGACTTTCTGACTCCCGCCGTTCTGGAAACATAAATTTTCAAAGCCCGGACTACGTCCAGCAACTTGGAATCCTCCAAATCCCTAGTAGCCGCAGGCACCACAATAGGTTGGATCAAATGAAACGATGATACCACCTTAGGGAGAAATTGGGGACGAGTCCTCAATTCTGCCCTGTCCATATGGAAGATCAGACAGGGGCTTTTACATGACAAAGCCGCCAATTCTGACACACGCCTAGCCGAAGCTAAGGCCAATAGCATGACCACTTTCCAGGTGAGATATTTTAGCTCCACGGTCTTAAGTGGCTCAAACCAGTGGGATTTCAGGAAATCCAACACAACGTTAAGATCCCAAGGTGCCACTGGTGGCACAAAAGGAGCCTGAATATGCAGCACTCCCTTTACAAACGTCTGAACCTCAGGCAGTGAAGCCAGTTCTTTTTTAAAGAAAATGGATAGGGCCGAGATCTGAACCTTTATGGACCCTAATTTGAGGCCCATAGTAACACCTGACTGTAGGAAATGCAGAAAATGACCCAATTGGAAGTCCTCTGTAGGGGCCTTCCTGGCCTCACACCAAGCAACATATTTCCGCCATATGCGGTGATAATGCTTTGCTGTCACATCCTTCCTAGCTCTTATCAGCATAGGAATTACTTCATCCGGTATACCCTTTTCCGCTAGGATCCGGCGTTCAACCGCCATGCCGTCAAACGCAGCCGTGGTAAGTCTTGGAACAGACAGGGCCCCTGCTGCAACAGGTCCTGTCTGAGAGGCAGAGGCCATGGGTCCTCTGTGACCATCTCTTGAAGTTCTGGGTACCAAGTCCTTCTTGGCCAATCTGGAACAATGAGTATCGTTCTCACTCCTCTTTTTCTTACTATACTCAGTACCTTGTGTATGAGAGGAAGAGGAGGAAACACATATACCGACTGGAACACCCACAGAGTTACCAGTGCGTCCACAGCTATCGCCTGAGGGTCCCTTGACCTGGCGCAATATTTTTTTAGCTTTTTGTTTAGGCAGGACGCCATCATGTCCACCTGTGGCCGTTCCCACCGATTTGCAATCTGCTCGAAGACTTCTTGATGAAGTCCCCACTCTCCCGGGTGGAGGTCGTGCCTGCTGAGGAAGTCTGCTTCCCAGTTGTCCACTCCCGGAATGAACACTTCTGACAGTGCTTGTACGTGATTCTCCGCCCAACGAAGAATCCTTGTGGCTTCCGCCATCGCCACCCTGCTTCTTGTGCCACCCTGTCGGTTTACATGGGCGACTGCCGTGATGTTGTCTGACTGAATCAGCACTGGTTGGTCTCGAAGCAGGGGCTCCGCTTGACTCAGGGCATTGTATATGGCCCTTAATTCCAGTATGTTTATGTGCAGACGAGTCTCCTGACTTGACCACAGCCCCTGGAAGTTTCTTCCCTGAGTGACTGCCCCCCATCCGCGGAGGCTTGCATCCGTGGTCACCAGGACCCAGTCCTGTATGCCGAACCTGCGGCCCTCGAGAAGATGAGCACTCTGCAGCCACCACAGAAGAGACAGCCTGGCCCTCGGGGACAGGGCGATCAGCCGATGCATTTGAAGATGCGATCCGGACCACTTGTCCAACAGATCCCACTGAAAGATCCTGGAATGGAACCTGCCGAAAGGAATGGCTTCGTATCACGCTACCATCTTTCCCAGGACTCGCGTGCAGTGATGCACCGACACCTGCTTTGGTTTCAGGAGATCCCTGACCATGGTCACTAACTCCTGAGCCTTCTCCTCCGGGAGAAATACCTTCTTCTGTTCTGTGTCCAGAATCATGCCCAGGAAGGGCAGACGCGTCGTAGGAATCAGCTGCGACTTTGGAATATTCAGAATCCAGCCGTGCCGTAGCAACACTTCCTCAGAGTGCGCTACGCTGACCAACAACTGCTCTCTGGACCTCGCCTTTATGAGGAGATCGTCCAAGTATGGGATAACTGTAACTCCTTGCTTCCGGAGAAGTACCATCATCTCCGCCATTACCTTGGTAAAGACTCTCGGTGCCATGGATAGACCAAACGGCAACGTCTGGAATTGGTAATGACAGTCCTGTACCACAAACCTGAGGTACTCCTGGTGAGGCGGATAAATGGGGACATGCAAGTACGCGTCCTTGATGTCCAGAGATACCATAAAATCCCCCTCTTCCAGGCTGGCAATGACCGCTCTGAGCGATTCCATTTTGAACTTGAACTTTTTCATGTAAATGTTTAAGGATTTTAAATTTAGAATGGGTCTTACCGAACCGTCCGGTTTCGGTACCACAAACAGTGTGGAATAGTAACCCCTTCCCTGCTGAAGGGGGGGTACCATTATTATCACTTGCTGGAGGTACAGCTTGTGAATAGCCGTCAGGACTATCTCCCTCCCCGTGGGAGAAGCTGGCAAGGCGGATTTTAGGTAACGGTGAGGCGGTGAGGGGGCGTCACTTCGAATTCCAGCTTGTATCCCTGAGATCCAATTTGTATAGCCCAAGGATCCACTTGTGAGCGAACCCACTGGTTGCAGAAATTTCAGAGACGCGCCCCCACCGCTCCTGGCTCCGCCTGTGGAGCCCCAGCGTCATGCGGTGGACTTAGTGGAAGCAGGGGAGGACTTTTGTTCCTGAGAACTGGCTGCATGGTGCAGCTTCTTTCCTCTACCCCTGCCTCAGGCAAGAAAGGATGCACTTCTGAATCTCTTGCTTTTTTGAGAACGCAAGGACTGCATTTGGTACTTTCTTAGGCTGTGAGGAAACCTGTGGCAAGAAAGTCGAATTTCCAGCTGTCGCTGTGGATACGAGGTCCGAGAGACCGTCCCCAAACAATTCCTCACCCTTATAAGGCAAAACCTCCATGTGCTTTTTAGAGTCGGCATCCCCTGTCCATTGCCGAGTCCATAAGACCCTCCTGGCAGAAATGGACATTGCATTTATTCGAGAGCCCAGCAGGCAAATGTCCCTCTGGGCATCCCGCATATATAAGACGACATCTTTAATATGGCTAAGTGTTAGCAATACGGTATCCCTGTCCAGGGTATCCAACCCCTCTGACAGAGTATCTGTCCATGCTGCAACAGCACTGCATATCCAAGCTGAAGCAATAGCCGGTCTCAGTAGAGTACCAGAGTGTGTATACACAGACTTCAAGATACCTTCCTGCTTCCTATCCGCAGGTTCCTTTAGGGCGGCCGTATCCTGAGACGGCAGGGCCACTCTTTTAGATAAGCGCGTCAGGGCCTTGTCAACCCTAGGGGAGGATTCCCAGCGTAACCTATCCGTTGGCGGGAAAGGGTACGCCATTAGTATTCTCTTGGGAATCACCACTTTCTTATCAGGGGAAGACCACGCTTCTTCACATAACTCATTTAATTCATGTGACGGGGGAAAAGTTACTGGCTGCTTTTTCTCCCCAAACATATTTACCCTCTTGGCAGGGACAGGGTCAGCCTCTGAAATGTGTAATACATTTTTCATTGCAATAATCATGTATCGGATGGCCTTAGTCATTTTGGGCTGTAATAGTGCCTCATCCTCGTCGACATCTGTGTCAAACAACTGAGATAGTGGGCGTTTTTGAGACGCTGACGGCCTCTGAGGCGCCTGGGCAGGCCCGGGTTGAGAGCCCGGCTGTCCCCCGGCAGCAACATAATCAAATCTCTTATGTAATGAGTTTACATTGGATGGATATGTGGAAGGTCTTAAATGACAATCAGGTGTCGGCACCGACGGGGGCGACACCACATTTATCTGCACTTGCTCCGCCTCCACGTAACCCTCCTCATCAAACATGTCGACACAGCCGTACCGACACAGCACACACACAGGGAATGCTCTGACTGAGGACAGGACCCCACAAGGTCTATGGGGAGACAGAGAAAGAGTATGCCAGCACACACCACAGCGCTATATACACAGGGATACACACTACCAGAAGTGAATTTTTCCCAATAGCTGCTGTATCAATACACCTTTTGCCTAAATTTATGTGCCCCCCCTCTCTTTTTACCCTCTTAGTGCCAGGAGACTGCAGGGGAGAGCCTGGGGAGCGTCCTTCCAGCGGAGCTGTGAAGAGAAATGGCGCTGGTGTGCTGAGGAAGAAGGCCCCGCCCCCTCAGCGGCGGGCTTCTGTCCCGCTGTTTCTGACTAAAAAATGGCGGGGGTTTTACACATATACAGTCACAGACTGTATTATGTGTCTTTTTTATGCCAAAGCAGTGGCGGATTTAGGGGGGGGGGCACCAAGGCACGTGCCCCCCCTGTCATTTTTAATAGATGTTTTGTATGGTCCGTGCTGCTGTGCGCACCCGCCCCCGACATGTCCCCCGCCGCTGTGCGCACCCGCCTCCCGACATGTCCCCCCCGCCGCTGTGCACACCCGCCTCCCGACATGTCCCCCGCCGCTGTGCGCACCCGCCTCCCGACATGTCCCCCGCCGCTGTGCGCACCCGCCTCCCGACATGTCCCCCCCCGCCTCTGTGCGCACCCGCCTCCCGACATGTCCCCCGCCGCTGTGCGCACCCGCCTCCGGCACCCGACATGTCCCCCTGCTCTCCTGTCACTTGCTGCTGCTGCTCTGCTCACACGGAGGAGCCGAGCAGGAGGAGGAACTTTACAGATGCAGCCCGCCGCCGCTGGGGATCTCTGCTACCGATCTCCGGAATGGTGCTGTGCTCCCCACTGACACCACGCCGTGTACGCAGTCCTCAGGTACCAGCCAGTGGGGCAAAGGTATTTGCTCCAAAACAATGCCCACTGCCTTGACTATAATATAATACTACAAGTGCGTGGACTATAATATAATGCTACAATGCACTTTATTATAGTCCATGCACTTGTAGAATTATATTATATCCCATGCATTGTAGCATTATATTACAGGCACTAGTAGCATTATATTACAGTCCATGCACTTGTAGTATTATAGTAAATGTGATGCCGGGAGGGAGGCATGGGCGTGCGATATTGTCAGGGAATGCTTCATTATTTAGATTATTTTGAATAGGAAAGTATGTTTTTTTGAGAATAGTATGTACAGTTACATCATGTGTATATAATATATTTTTCTTTCCTGAAACAAATGTTTTGTCCCTGTATCTCCACCTCAGCCCCCTCCCTATATCTCCCCCTCAGCCCCCTCACCCTCCCTGTAGCTCACCCTCAGTGTCCCTGTCCTCATCCTGTAACTCCCCCTCAGCGCCCTTACTCTCCCCCTCACCCACCCTGTATCTCCCCCTCAGCACTCCTACCCTCACCCTCGCTGCATCTCCCCTTCAGCGCCTTTACCCTCACCCTCCCTGTAACTCCCCCTCAGAGCACTCACCCTCTCTGTAACTATCCTCAGCGCCCTTACCCTCCCTGTCAAAGTCAGAAAAATGTCTCAATGCACGTTGCCATATTTACACCGCACACTGGTCCGCGCTGCGCGTGCGTACGCTCTCCCGTGGATGCGCATACCCGCAATAACGTGCACTCGCAGGCGCGGTATGCGTATTTACGGTAGAGTTTATGTAGTCGTAGCGTGCGACTCATTCGTTACAAATGTTCACAATTAATGTAGTTTATAGATCATGGTCCCTTTGATAGATTCTGAAAGTTTGGTTAAAATACAATGTCCCAGAGCTGAGGAATCCCTCTTTATATCGTACGAAGGGTCTAACAGGAATCATACAGCAGTGTTTGGTACCCATCGGAAGAGTATTTAATTAGCAATATTCCGGTGTTGGTTTGGAGCGTATTAATCGCTCGTGCGAATAGTTATGGACATAAGAAGTTTATGTCCATTTCTATTATTTACACATACTCAGGTATGCGGCGGGAAACCCAGTTTCCCACCCACCTGAGCTGTTGGAAATCGTCACAGCCCACCTGTATGAATCACCCTATGACCTTTTGTTATGATACAGGGCCGAATTCCTTCGGCCAATGGACAATGGGATTGTAGGACCAGGAGATTGCATTGTGTGTGGGGCATAAATAGGCAGGCCGACCACATCCAGCTCTCACTCTCTCATCAACGGTTATCTGCTGATAGCCGGGAGCTGGATATCGAGGCGCAGGCGATCATACCCTTTGTGCGTAAGTTTCTCTCCGTTATCATTGTCTTTCTGTGAGCCAATTTCTCTCTCTCTCTGTTCTGTTCTCTCATATCTCCCCTAGACTAGGCTAGTATTGTATTGTATTAGATAGTATTGTATTGTATTGCATTTAGGTTAGTGTAGTATTGTCTTTTTGTATTTATTGTTTAGTTCTGTGGTTAGGAAGTCTTTGTTATATTGTAGTGTATCATTTGTACTGTTATCCCCTTTTACAAGTATATTAGATATAATACAGTTAATAGGCCTTGGAACCTAAACCAGTATCTGTGTATTTCCTATAGTGTTAAGTGTTCACTTGAGCGTCGGTGACGCTCAAGCAGCTTTGTAGTTAGTCAGGTTACACAAGGTTGCACTTACACCCTGTACTCACATTAAGGTATTCAGTGTATTTCATTGGTATAAGGTTTTATCATAAAGGTATAGTGTTGTGAGCGTCTGCATCGCTGGTGACCTCCTCGTGGTCTCGAGCGTAAGCTACGCCATAGCGAATCATTACCCTAGACATAACCAATAACGTGTCCTGTGATCGCTGGGCCGTGAGCGAACGTGACGCTTGAGCGTCTCGCCTACGGCTGAGCGATCGTTACGCAACTAGCGTACCATTACGGTACTTCTTAAGTAAACAGCGTACAGTGTTCTTAGCTTCATAAAGGGTTGTTATACGACAAAGGAATTTAGCATTGTCAATTGGGGACTCGTCCTATCCTTCTCATATCTGCACTAGGTAGATCAGCAGACATTATCCCTCCAGCAAAGGGTGGGAGGTTGTCTCACAGTGCTGACGGGATAAGCGTCTGCTTCGCTTAGATAAAGAGTGCTGAAGGAATCCGGGAACCGGAAGTAAGAACAAAACGCTTGTGTCTTTTAAAACTGTTTTATTTTTCTTTTGTCTTGCGTACGTACGCATATATCTGCATTTTCTGTTTCATTTTCGTATATCACTATTCCTGTTTGCCAAATTTTATAGTTGATAGAAAGTGCTAAAAAGAGATTTGCTGTTATTTAATAGTAGAGGTAATAGTTAAAGTATAGAACAACACACGGTTTGTCTGAGATACAAGGCAGTCAGTGTGGATTGCGGTAGATGATCAGGGATCATTTACATTAATAAAAATATATTGTGTTACGGTGGATCCTTTGCATTGCGTACACGTGTCGCTAACAAAGACTAGCGTACGCAATCCAAAAGGCAGACGCACGCAGTGTACATTACGCAACGTAGCGTCCGGTTACGCCCACGTAGCTCAAGTTGTGATAAAGTGAAGTAACGCAAAGGCGATAATTAACGCACAGCGGTAGATAACGCGAAGCGGTAAATAACGCAAATCTATTTTTGGAAAAATCTGAAATTTAGTTTAACAGATCCTGCTCCTAATTGGTAACACTTTTGGCCTAAAGACAATTTCTGCGCAGAAATAGATATAGAAACAAAAGTGTACTTGTGTTGAGTGAGTGTGTTTTGTATACAAAAGTTTATATAACTTTAAGGTGGAACCAAAAGGAAAGCCGGGTACTCGTCAAGGGACATACGTGTAAGTGACATATACGGTGGCTAGGGAGGCATCCCTGGTTAAATAATATTTGAGCATTAGAGTATAGCGGACCATAAGGTAACAAGACCAGGAGGTCATAAGGTAACACGACCAGGAGGTCGTAAGGTAAAAGGTCCGCTATAAAAGTCCAGTGGCACAACGCCTGGGGTGTTGGTGCAGAACCCATATAGGCCATAAGCTCTTGCTGAAGGAATCGCGGCCGGAAACATCGATTCCATTGGTCTTTCAGTACATGACAAGTAGTGCTCGTGTACTGAACGATTGGACCGCACGTAATTGTGTGCAGTAGTTAGTAATCTGACCTAATACCATTAGAGTAAAGTGGTCACAAACACTATCTGTACATTCTGACGTGATTTGTGTCATTTTTTATTTTTGGAAGGGAAGTTCGCTGGTCACTCAGGAACTATCTAACAACCCCAACTTTACTGGAAAGAGTAAGTGTCCTGCGGGTAACCCTCATATGTTCCAGTAAACTGAAGGTTCCATAGGGGCCCTGTATCGAGTACGCCAGCACCATATCGGTGTGATCAGGTCGTATTGGTCGAGGTGGGCGAGTGAGTGGGGTACTCGGTAAACCGCCACCGCCGGCCTACTGTGGAGTAATTTGGTTGTCTGTAAAGGCTTGCTGAAAACCTTGATACAGAGATCCAAGGAGGACTAAGCAACACCTGCAGACTATGGGGGCCAGTTGCTCAGGTAGGGGGCGATCAACCCTGGTTCAGGTTGATTCTGTGAACCGACCAGTTGGGTCGGCACGATATGTAATGTGTGAAAAATACGGAATTCACACCGAATCTTTATGTGATGAATGGGAGAGAATGACTGTACAAGACAGGGACAAATTCCCAAGAATAGGTAGCTTCAGTCCAGAAGTGTTACAAAATTTAAGGAGGAGGATATGTCTCGTAAAATCAGCAAAGAGACGAATTCAGCATCATGATTATTTACAGTTATGGCACCAGGAAGGTGAGATACAGAGAGGTTTGGCTCTGGCGGCAGGATCTGGGGCAGTCAGGAAGTTGATTGCCACAGCTCCTCCTCCACCATACATTGCAGGAGAGAAGTTGATTGCGGAGAGAAACGCACTGGGTTGTAAAACACAAACTCTTAGTAACACTGTAAATGTTAATGATGTTAACCAAATAACTCATGCAAGTATTAACCCGTGCAAGATGTACCCTGTTTTGAACCTTCCTCAGGAGTGTGATCAAGAAGACGATTCAGCAACAATTTCAGCTCTCTCTCTTGCAGCCACCATAGCAGAGACCACAGTAGGCACAGCGACACCCACGAGATTAGTGAAAGCCCCTAGCGGAGGGATAGGTGAGGTCGTGTCAACGGGTAAGTACGGCACCATGCACTACACTGAAACAATTGTACCACAACAAGCAGTAGAATCTACACAGGAAGAGGCTGTTAGAATTGCTCCTGTAAGGGTAATAGCAGTTCCCAATGGAAAAACAGATGTGTCTGGAGCCACTCCCATAAGGAACATTGCCATGTACACTCCATTTTCCAGAATGGAATTAAGAACAATAGTGTCCGAATTTCCTGACCCCAGAAAGGATTTAGTTGCTAGCCAAAAATACATCAGGGATCTAGGTAACACTGTAGAACCCAACAACAAGGATTGGCAGATACTGCTAAGAGCTTGTTTACCTTCCAATGTTGATGCAACTCAGTTTTTAGCTGATTGTGCATTGGATAAAGATGTACCGCTTACAGACGTGTACAACAAGGATAATGTAAAGAGGATAAATTTACAGCTAAAGGAGTATTTCCCAGCCGTTGTTAAATGGAATAAAATATTTTCCATTAAGCAAAAGGAGTCCGAAACGGCAACAGAATATTTTCACCGGGCACTATTAGAAATGGCAAAGTACACTGGTATAGAAGACATTAAGTCCAACCCAAACCATCGAGAAGTAGCAGTATCTGTACTGATGGATGGTTTGAAAGAAACATTAAAAGCAAGGGTACAGACCACGCAGCCATGTTGGCGAGGTCTGTCAGTGTCCACATTGAGAGAGGCTGCTATTGATCACGACAGAAACATCACTAGGCACAGGGAATCGCAAAGTGATAAGTTGATGTCCGTAAGTATACAGGCGCTGACCACAAGGCAGCCTGCGTATGTACCACCGAATCCTGTGGGTAAGGCAAGTGTAATAACATGTTTTTCTTGTAACAGACCGGGACACTTTGCACGAGAATGTAGAACAAAGAATGTACAAAGATCTTTTCAACCCCCTAGACAACAACACAACACACGACATTGGGAGCAGGGTCCACAGAGGCGGAGTTTTGAGCCACATACAGGGGAAACAAAAAGATATCCCCCGAACAGAGATTGGCATGCCTCTGGTAGTTCCCAGCTAACTCCCTCACAAGTAGTTGCTGCCAGCGGGATTCAGGGAGGTCAGCATACCCAATAGGGGTGTGGCCATACCTGTAATCTGCAGCCAGTTAAGTTGATTGCTAGTCTTGGAAGCGAACCAGAAATTGCAATCAATGTAGCTGGTAAAACTTTAAACTTTCTTGTAGACACAGGGGCGGCCAAGTCAGTGATAAATTCGTCAGTGGGCATGAGAACCACTGGTAGGACAATTCCAGCCATGGGAGTAACAGGAGTAGTCCAGCACTACCCTGTTAGCAAACCAGCCGAGATTACAATAGGGCCTTTGCATACCAAGCATTCCTTTTTGCTGGCTGCATCGGCACCAACCAATCTCCTGGGAAGAGACTTACTATGTAAAATGGGTTGCGTCATTTATTGTACCCCTGAAGGTGTATTCTTGGACATTCCTGAGAATCACGCTCAGGAAGTACGAGACATGCTAGACTCCCCGTCAAAATTAATGTCACATTCCATTATGACAAATAGGAATCCATCCCAAGTAGAAGAGATGATATCTCAGATACCAGAGTCACTTTGGACAAAAGACGGACAGGACACTGGATTAATGGCAAACGTAGCTCCAGTAGTTGTACAAGTAAAAGATGGTAGGATAGCTCCAAAAATCCCACAGTATCCTCTGAAGCCAGAGGTGGAGTTAGGAGTTTTTCCCGTAATAGAGCGCTTGCTACAACAGGGCATTCTAGTAAGAACGTCCAGCACAGCAAATAGTCCCATCTTCCCTGTTAAAAAGAGTGGGGGGAGGGGTTACAGGCTAGTGCAGGATCTAAGGGGGATTAACAAAATAGTTGAGAGTCAGTTCCCCGTAGTGCCTAATCCAGCTGTCATCCTAATGCAAATTCCTCCCACTGCCAAATTTTTCACTGTTATTGACCTCTGCTCCGCTTTCTTTTCGGTACCTCTGCACCCTGACAGCCAATATTTGTTTGCATTCACATACAGAGGAGTCCAATACACGTGGACTCGGTTACCCCAAGGTTTCATAGATAGTCCAAGTATATTTTCTCAGGCTTTGCATGATTGTTTACAGTCTTTCCAACCAGACAGTGGATCAGTATTGATACAGTATGTGGACGATTTATTACTGTGTTCAGATTCACTGGAAGCATCTCTGAAGGATACGAAACAGCTCCTGTTTCATCTTTCAGACACAGGTCACAAGGTTTCCAAAGACAAGTTGCAATTATGCCAAGCTAAGGTAAAATATTTGGGACACTGTCTAACACAAGGACTGAGACACCTGACCGCTGATAGAATCCAAGCCATTAGAGACATGACACTGCCACAAACCCAGCAACAGATCAGGACGTTTTTAGGAATGTGTGGGTATTGCCGTAATTGGATCCCAGGGTTTTCCATATTGGCGCTACCTTTGCAGGAAATGGTCTCTTCAAACAAACCTGATCGGATTTCGCATACAGACGAATCTGAAACAGCATTTGAGAGACTCAAACAGTGCCTAACGCAGGCACCAGCACTAGGTATGCCAGACTATGGGAAACCCTTTGAACTATACGGAACAGAAAGTGCTGGGTGCGCAGCAGGTGTACTAACACAAAAACACGGTGATGCCAGCAGGCCAATTGCATACTACAGCGCTCAGCTAGACACGGTAGCGCGATCCCTCCCCACATGCTTGCGTAGCGTTGCGGCGATAGCATTGCTAGTGACGAAAAGCGAAGATGTCGTGCTAGGCCACAACCTCACAATCCATACACCGCATGCGGTATCTGCCTTATTGAATTCTGCCCAAACCAGACACGTCTCATCTGCAAGGTTTACAAGATGGGAATTGGCATTAATGGCCCCAGTAAACATCACCATAAGAAGATGCAGCGCATTAAATCCTGCAACATTTCTCCCAGGTGTGCCTGGTCAGACACAAAGGGTGGAAGGTGAGAGTGATGGGGAAGGAGGATTTAATGCAAAGGAAGACACACATGATTGTATGGAATATTTGACCCAAAATTTTACCGCAAGGCCTGACATCAGTGACAATCCACTGGAAGATGCAGAACTCACGTTCTACACGGACGGTAGTTGTCACAGACAGTCAGACTCGGGAGACTTGTGTACTGGATACGCAGTCGTAGATGACCAAGACACCATAGAAGCGGAACCGCTAGGCCCACCTCACTCAGCCCAGGTTGCTGAACTGGTCGCCCTAACCAGAGCATGTGAATTGGCTAAGGGTAAGTCAGCCAATATCTACACCGATTCCAGATACGCGTTCGGGGTAGTCCATGATTTCGGAGCGCTATGGCGTCTCAGAAATTTCATGACGGCAGCTGGTACACCGATAGCGCATGCAGCTCACATAAAAAGGCTTCTAACAGCGATACAGGAACCCGACAGAGTGGCTGTTATCAAATGTAAAGCACATACATATAGCCAAGACCCAGTATCCCTTGGTAACAGCCGAGCAGACGAAGCCGCAAAGCTTGCAGCTGCTACCCCCACACGGACAGACACCACACAGTTGATGGTATTTAATACCATCAACACACAGAAGTTGTGTGAAATGCAGAATTTGTGTTCCACACAGGAAAGAGCAGTCTGGAAGGCAAAGGGATATGGCCAGGAGTCCTCAGGGCTCTGGACGGATGGACATGGTAAACCGGTGGCCCCCAGGGCATACCTTCCATGTCTGGCTGAAGCAGCTCACGGGCTGACTCATCTAGGCAAGGAGGGGATGTGCAAATTGGTAAGAGCATACTGGTGCGCCCCAGGATTCTCCTCTCATGCGAGTAAAAGAGCAATGTCATGCCTTACCTGTCTGAGAAAGAATATTGGAAAAGCAATACCTACAGAACCATCCCATATCCCACCTGCCGGCGGCCCTTTCCAGGTAATACAAATTGACTTCATTCAATTACCCCCATGTCGAAATTTGAAATATGTACTTGTCTGTATAGATGTTTTCTCGAATTGGGTCGAAGCTTTTCCAGCAGCTACAAATACCGCTATGTTTACAGCTAAGAAAATTGTGCAGGAATTTGTATGTAGATATGGTATCCCTAGAATCATTGAAAGTGATAGGGGTACCCATTTTACAGGTGATGTCTTTCAAGGAATGTGTAAGTTGATGGGTATTGATAGCAAGCTGCACACTCCGTACCGTCCACAGGCGAGTGCGAAGGTCGAAAGAGTGAACAGCACTATTAAAAATAAATTGAGTAAAGTAATGGCAGAGACAGGATTGACGTGGCCAGAAGCTTTACCCATTGTTTTGTACAGCATCAGAACCACTCCCAGGTCCCCTCTTAATCTGTCTCCTTTTGAAATCTTGTTTGGTCGACAACCGCATGTCATGATTAACCCTCAGGATGATTTGAAATGTAACAATGAAGTAACTGTAAAGTACTTGATTAACATGAGTAAGCAGTTGAGGAGTCAAAATGATAATCTGAAGTTGGTGATTCCTGATTTACCAGATAGTAATTGTCATGACATTGAACCTGGGGATTATGTAATGATACGAAATTTTCTACGCTCAGGTTGTCTTATTGATAGATGGGAAGGACCATACCAGGTCTTATTGACTAGCACCACAGCATTGAAGGTGGCTGAGAGAGAGACTTGGGTCCATTCATCCCACTGCAAAAAGGTTGCTGATCCAGAGAAGTCCCGTGATAAGGAACAGACGGTAGAGGTTGTATCACTGGAGTGTCTGTTCCAGGAGGACTGAGGCGGCACCTGAGCCTTGAAGACCGAAAGCAGTTGTCGACTCCCTTCTCCCTTTTATTGTTTTTCTCCACTTCCCAGCCCCTCTCCCTTAAAATTTCTTTTTCCCCCTTCTCATTCTTCTCTATTTCCTCCTCAAAGATGGACTTGCCCCAAGAGACTGTGATCCGGATTTTGATGTTAACCATGATGTTGACCAGAGCAGTCTGTTCCGGCGAGAGTACCATAGAGGTCGAGAGAGGTTCTGGAATGGGTTCCGATTATGATGATGGAGGCGTAGTTTTCCAAGATCAACCGAACCAACAAGCAAAGGCGAGTATCAGAAAACGATCCGATAGAAGAAATTGTGATGGATTGTTAGCTGAAGAAAATTGTATCTGTAGGCTCTGTGATAATCTGGTTGAAGATGGATGCATAAAGAAATGCCAATCTAGTTTTAATATCCATATAGACCGGCATCCATTGAGTGACTATCACTCCTTAGTGGGTAACGTGTTAAACCAAACAGATTGTTGGGTATGCTCTCAAGTACCTCAGGGTCACAGCAAATCAGGGCTAGTACCATTTCCTTTAACGTTAGGGGAGGTACTTGAGCTAAGTGGTGGGAGACCGGTGGACCGGAGGTTTAACATCTCCAGCCCTCCTAGTTTGAAGCTCCACCAATACCATGTGGATAGGTCCCTCTTATGTTTTAACATCTCCAATCCCAGAAAACCGGGAAATTGGGAAGTGTCATGGAGCAACCTTACCATGACCTTTTCACACAGAGCAGATAGAATGCCTACAGATACAGAGCTCGTACGCCATATAGCCAGTAGAGGAAAATCTTTCCGGTATCGATATACCTTAGGAAATAGGATTACTAGAGTTGGAGAGGTATCACCAGGATACTGTGCACATATCGTACAAACCGATACGTGCATTAAGCAGATGGAAGAATTAGGGTCAGGAGATTTCACCTGGAAGGTTTGTAACATGGTCATGTCCTTCTCCGTCCCTTATGTTCTCCCCGATGATGCATATTTCATATGCGGGAGAAAGGCGTACAAGTGGCTTGCCCCAAACTCTGAAGGATTGTGTTATATTGGAAAAGTATTGCCTGAAGTGATGACTGTAACACATGACAAAATGAAGGACATACACCGTGGTGCCCAAGCTCCTTATACTCACACTCATTACGAGCACCGAGTTAAAAGACAACTGTCAGAAAGGTTAGAGCATCCGGCCTCTGATCTTATCCATGAATCCACCGGGATTCAGGTTCTGGTAGCGTTAGATTTCACTCGTACCGCTCGGGGAGTGATGAATTATAGATACATTTCCGCACTCGCCAATTTGTTAGATAATATCACTGAAATGTATGATGACACGTTTAGATACACTGGAAGAGAACTTCAAGCTTACAAAACAGAACTAGTTCAGCATAGGATGGTTCTTAATTATCTTACAGCAGTAACAGGCGGATATTGTGTTACATTGGCAACACAGTACGGCATAAAGTGTTGCACGTATATCACAAATAGCACCGAGGATCCGGTAGAGGTCATAGACCAAAAGATGGACGATATTCTCCAATTGAAGTGGGAATTTCGTCGAAAACACAATCTCACCCTTGCTGCTGTAGGTAATGAGCTGACTAGTTGGGTGTCATGGTTGAACCCGCGAAATTGGTTCTCCGGTTTGGGAGAATGGGCTCAAGGAGTCATAATGGATGTTGGAAAGTTTCTACTATGTATCTTGGGTGTCGTTATATCGATTGGATTGATATTTAGATGCGGGCAGGCTTTAATGAGGTGCAAACAAAGTACAAAAGTGATGAGCTTGAGGAGTGAGGAAACCGTAATTAACCTGGATTTGATTTATGACCCAATGATAGAAACCAGGATGTGATGAAAATGCGATTATACGGTCCGTTTCTTTCACCTGTTTTTCTGCTTTTCTCCAAGATACAAAGACCCCCTTGGACGAGGAAGCTGACGAGACGAGATGTATACAGACAACGGATTGACCAAAGAAGAAGATTTGACAACTTTAAATATGGACACTTGATGAACTTTGCCATGGATCCCCAGTTTCCCTAGTATTTTTAAACTCACGCTAGCCCAACATTTTTGTAAATCTGATGGCACTGACAAAGCTTGTTGCTCATGCCTAAGGAGCAAAACAGCGCAAAGAAGACGACTCTCAACAGATACCGAACACAACTTCAACAACAGATGTACATTTCCCTGACATAGAATATCATTGCATTTTTTCGTAAGTGTTCTTTATCTTCATCTCTACAACCCTCAGGTAACGACACACATAGACGATAGGGAATACAGGCACAGATATCAGCAACCACATACCTCCCCCATTCATGTATCATCAACTAAAATGTGCTCCCCATTTTGTTCAAAATCCGAAAAGAGCTCGGTAAAGTTTGACAGCCCATCCACAGACCTGTACCACAGGATAAGAAGGAATTCAAATGTATACTTCGCAATACCTCGAAGCTTGATTTACAACACGAACGGCACGATGATACATGACCCCCCAAACATGGATTCATACACACATGCTTCTGCTATCTCACTAGGTCATACCCTCTTCACACCTTCTCCTCTCTTCTCCCCTACCCAACCATGGAAATCAATTAACCCCTGACTTACATTTTTCTCCTTAAATGTTTTATGGCAGTTATTATTGACTGCCAAAGGGTGGACTGTCAAAGTCAGAAAAATGTCTCAATGCACGTTGCCATATTTACACCGCACACTGGTCCGCGCTGCGCGTGCGTACGCTCTCCCGTGGATGCGCATACCCGCAATAACGTGCACTCGCAGGCGCGGTATGCGTATTTACGGTAGAGTTTATGTAGTCGTAGCGTGCGACTCATTCGTTACAAATGTTCACAATTAATGTAGTTTATAGATCATGGTCCCTTTGATAGATTCTGAAAGTTTGGTTAAAATACAATGTCCCAGAGCTGAGGAATCCCTCTTTATATCGTACGAAGGGTCTAACAGGAATCATAGAGCAGTGTTTGGTACCCATCGGAAGAGTATTTAATTAGCAATATTCCGGTGTTGGTTTGGAGCGTATTAATCGCTCGTGCGAATAGTTATGGACATAAGAAGTTTATGTCCATTTCTATTATTTACACATACTCAGGTATGCGGCGGGAAACCCAGTTTCCCACCCACCTGAGCTGTTGGAAATCGTCACAGCCCACCTGTATGAATCACCCTATGACCTTTTGTTATGATACAGGGCCGAATTCCTTCGGCCAATGGACAATGGGATTGTAGGACCAGGAGATTGCATTGTGTGTGGGGCATAAATAGGCAGGCCGACCACATCCAGCTCTCACTCTCTCATCAACGGTTATCTGCTGATAGCCGGGAGCTGGATATCGAGGCGCAGGCGATCATACCCTTTGTGCGTAAGTTTCTCTCCGTTATCATTGTCTTTCTGTGAGCCAATTTCTCTCTCTCTCTGTTCTGTTCTCTCATATCTCCCCTAGACTAGGCTAGTATTGTATTGTATTAGATAGTATTGTATTGTATTGCATTTAGGTCAGTGTAGTATTGTCTTTTTGTATTTATTGTTTAGTTCTGTGGTTAGGAAGTCTTTGTTATATTGTAGTGTATCATTTGTACTGTTATCCCCTTTTACAAGTATATTAGATATAATACAGTTAATAGGCCTTGGAACCTAAACCAGTATCTGTGTATTTCCTATAGTGTTAAGTGTTCACTTGAGCGTCGGTGACGCTCAAGCAGCTTTGTAGTTAGTCAGGTTACACAAGGTTGCACTTACACCCTGTACTCACATTAAGGTATTCAGTGTATTTCATTGGTATAAGGTTTTATCATAAAGGTATAGTGTTGTGAGCGTCTGCATCGCTGGTGACCTCCTCGTGGTCTCGAGCGTAAGCTACGCCATAGCGAATCATTACCCTAGACATAACCAATAACGTGTCCTGTGATCGCTGGGCCGTGAGCGAACGTGACGCTTGAGCGTCTCGCCTACGGCTGAGCGATCGTTACGCAACTAGCGTACCATTACGGTACTTCTTAAGTAAACAGCGTACAGTGTTCTTAGCTTCATAAAGGGTTGTTATACGACAAAGGAATTTAGCATTGTCATCCCCATATTTCCCCCTCAATGCCCTTACCTTCACCCTCCTTGTAACTCTCCCTCAGCACCCTCACCCTCCTTGTATCTCACCCTCAGTACCCTTACCCTCACTCTTCCTGTGACTATCACTAAGCACCCTCCCCCTCCCTGTATCTCCCCCTCCCTGTACCTCCCCCTCGGGGGGGGGGGGGGGAGTGGGGGTGACCTGGGGAGAGAGAATGGTGCTGCTGTGAGCGGTCTATTGCTGGGGGGGGGGGGGGGGAGCGGGGGTGACCTTCCTGCTGTCAATCTTCGCCTCTGCGATCGCTTTCTTCTGTGTTCTTGTCGTTGCCCAGCAACGGCCGTCGCTGGGCAATAATGCGCCTGCGCATTGCGTCCGCCACGTATGTGCAGTTCCGACCCGTTCGCACGGCTGCGAAAACCAGCGAAAACCTGCGAAAACCAGCAGCTTGCGAATGTTTCGGAATGATCCCCATAAGGTATAAGAACTAACTGTGGACCTGTACCCCCTCCAGCAGTGCATTTCGATCATAGACACACTCGATACTCACATTGAGCACTTGACCACACCCCCTCACACAATTGGTCACACGCACTGAAACTTCACCACGCCCACTCCACTTCTAACTCCACCCCTCCTTGATAGCACAACCACTTATGGTGCCCCCCCTGTAATTCTTTTCTGGATCCGCCCCTGTGCCAAAGGTATTCTTATTGCTGCCCAGGGCGCCCCCCCCCCAGCGCCCTGCACCCTACAGTGACCGGAGTGTGTGGTGTGCAGTGGGAGCAATGGCGCACAGCTGCAGTGCTGTGCGCTACCTTAATGAAGACAGGAGTCTTCAGCCGCCGATTTCATCACCAACTTCTGATCTTCTGGCTCTGCGAGGGGGACGGCGGCGCGGCTCCGGGAATGGACGACCGAGGACCTTTGCCTGTGTTCGAACCCTCTGGAGCTAATGGTGTCCAGTAGCCTAAGAAGCGCAACCTAGCTGTGAACAGGTACGTTTGCTTCTCTCCCCTCGGTCCCACGTAGCAGTGAGTCTGTTGCCAGCAGATCTCACTGAAAATAAAAAACCTAACATTACTTTCTTTACTAGCAGGCTCAGGAGAGCCCACTAGGTGCATCCAGCTCTGGCCGGGCACAGATTCTAACTGAGGTCTGGAGGAGGGGCATAGAGGGAGGAGCCAGTGCACACCAGATAGTACCTAATCTTTCTTTTAGAGTGCCCAGTCTCCTGTGGAGCCCGTCTATTCCCCATGGTCCTTACGGAGTCCCCAGCATCCACTAGGACGTCAGAGAAATATCAGAGTGCGAGAGGTTAAAGAGGTTTACAAGGTGGGAGAAAGCATTGAGAGAGAGGGAGCGGAGATGGTAGGAGGGAATCTAGTAGAGGGGGCAGGTAGAGAGGGTCGAGGATGAACTTCACTGCTGGTGGTAGAGAAAAAGTAGGTAAAAGTGGGTTGGCCAGTATTACAAGGTGATTAGGATTTAGGGAGGAAATGTACTGATAGTAGTAAATAGAGTGAGCAGGACTTTCTCCTGCCATTCAGCTGTGCTTAGGCATTTTTAGAGGCAGCGTGTAAGTCTAGAGTGCCAGAGTTGGAGTGTGGATCATTGGAGATTGAGAGTGTCTGCGGCTACTACACAACCAGAGCCACAGACAGAGGTTCTCCCCAATTTTGACACATAATTACAGATTTTTATATAAATATGAGCAACAAAAATCTAAGTGAAAAAAATTGGTGGTGGGGGATTGGGAAGGGTGGGGAAGGGTGGGGTGGGAGGAAACTCCTGTATTAGCCTAGGGTGGCTGGAACCCTTAACCAGGCTCTGGGGGGGGGGGGGGGGGGGGGAGAAAGAAAAAGGGAGAATAGGGGCTAGATAGGAGGAATACGGGAGAGAGATAGGGGGAAGAATAGTCAGAGATGGGATGGAGACGGGAAGATGGCAGGAAGAAGGGAAGGGAGACTGGTGAAGGAATAGGGGAATATGGGAGGCACACAGGGGATGGGAGGAAGAACAGAGGCTAGATGGGAGGAAGAAGGGAGCAAGATATGAGAAAGAACAATGGAAGGCGGGAGGAAGAAAAGGGGAAGAACAGTCTGGTGAGGGGGGATAAACTAGGTGACGGGGGAGGAGGGGGGATTAGCCACAGCTGTAACTACGTGTGTGCCAGGTGTGCCTGGCACACAGCGCAGTCGCCCTGAGGGCGCAATGGCCAGCGGCTTGTAATGAGTCAAATTGACTCATTACAAGCTGTCTCTGCTGTGCTGTGTGCACCGCGCTTGAGACAGAGGCAGAACTCTGGGAGGCAACGGAGTCATCTGCCGCCGGGCTCCTGCTCTGAAGAGGGGCTCTTCTCCCCCCATTCTGTGACACCATTGAAGTAAGTTAATTGATGGCTGCCGCTATCTTTTCACTATATGAAGTTACTTCTCTGACAATTACACATAACTTCATATAGTTACAATTCGCATGCTTCCTGTACTGGAGCAAATAGCTCCATTAGTAAAGTGTCTGCTGTCAGTGGGTTCTAATCCTGGGTATGACTGCTAAGAAATGTGTGATTTAAAATAAAAGACAATGAAATGTATATATACAGTATAGAAAAAAAAATTCAGAACACTCCACACACACACACACACACACACACACACACACACATATATATGCACACATACATACATACATACATATTACATACATACATACCAGTAGCGGATCTTGCCACGGGCAAGCAGGACTTTTGCCCGGGGCGCCGCCTTCCGGAGGGTGCCGGCGCCATCCAGAGGGTGCCGCACCATGGCAAGATCCGCTACTGCTGTGCACCCCGCTGCCGCTGCCCCCTGCCGTGAAGGGAACTAGACGCGTATCGTCTAGTTTCCCTTCGTGGAGAGGACCTTTACTGTGCGGTGCGCGATGACGTCATCGCGCACCGCACAGCAAAGGTCCTCTCCACGAAGGGAACTAGATGCGTAGCGTCTAGTTTCCCTTCGTGGAGAGGACCTTTGTTGTGCGGTGCGCAATGACGTCATCGCGCACCGCACATCATTTCAGCGGCGCTACTACTGTACAGGGGGCGTAACTGACCACGCCCCCTGTATGAAGCCATGCCCTAATTGCCCACCCAGGGTGCTGAAAACCCTCGAGCCGGCCCTTATACATACATATATTTATCTAAATATAAGGGAGGGGGGGGGGGGCAACTGGTATGAACTTGCCTCCGGGCAACTGTGACGAACTTACGCCACTGGCTGGAGAAGAGGAGTGGAGCAGCTCCGGAGGCAGGGGAGGAGGATGAGGAGGGAGGGGGACTGGAGCCGCAGCAGCGCAGTGTAATTGGTGGTGGCGCCACTGCAGCAGTCCCTCTCCTTCCGCATTGGCTGCCCTGCGCTGCTGTGAATGCTGGGATGCACTTCACAGCAGCGTCGGCCAGCCAATGCGGAAGGAGAGGGACATCTGCAGCGGCGCCACCACCAATTACACTGCGCTGCTGCGGCTCCAGTCCCCCTCCCTCCTCCTCCTTCTCCCCTGCCCGGGATCTGCTGCATGAAGCCTGCACCGAGGAGCCTGACTACCAGCGGGGAGAGATGGTAAGTATCTATCTATCTATCTATCCTGTCTGCCGCAATGTGTAAAAAGGGGGATGCTGTCTGCCGTAAGGTGCAGAAAGGGGGACGCTGTCTGCCGTAATGTGTAAAAAAAGGGGACGCTGTCTACCGTAATGTGTAAAAAGGGGGACGCTGTCTGTCGTAATGTGTAAAAAGGGGGACGCTGTCTGCCGTAATGTGTAAAAAGGGGACGCTGTTTGCCGTAATGTGTAAAAAGGGCACGCTGTGTGCCGTAATGTGTAAAAAGGGGGACGCTGTCTGCCGTAATGTGTAAAAAGGGGACGCTGTCTGCCGTAATGTGTAAAAAGGGGACGCTGTCTGCCTTAATGTGTAAAAAGGGGGACTGTCTGCTGTAATGTGTAAAAGGTGGACTCTGTCCGCCGTAATTTGTAAAAAGAGGACGCTGTCTGCCGTAATGTGTAAAAAGGGGACGCTGTCTGCCGTAATGTGTAAAAAGGGCATGCTGTCTGCCGTAATGTGTAAAAAGGGGGACTCTGTCCGCCATAATGTGTAAAAAGATGACGCTGTCTGCCGTAATGTGTATCTTGCATAGGGGAGGTGCCGATGCCATTTCTTACACACAGCACTAAATGCCTAGTTATGGCACTGGGATTAACCTACTGGTGGTGGTGGTGGTTGGAGGGAGAAGAGTGGAGGGGGGATTAGCCTGGTATCAGGGGGAGGGGGGGATTAGTCTGGTGAGGGAGAGGTAGCCTGGTGACAGGGGGAGGAGGGGGGAATTAGTTTGGTGAGGGGGGGTTAGCCTGGTGACAGGGGGAGGAGGGGTGGTTAGTGTGGTGACAGGGGGAGGAGAGGGGGATTAGTCTAGTGAGGGGGTGGGTTAGCCTGGTGACAGCAGGGGGAGGAGGGGGGAATTAGTCTGGGAGGGGGTGGGTTAGCCTGGTGACAGGGGGAGGAGGGGGGAATTAGTCTGGGAGGGGGTGGGTTAGCCTGGTGACAGGGGGAGGAGGGTTGACCTGGTGTCAGAAGGAGGAGGGGGGGGTTAGCCTGGTGACAGGGGGAGGAGAGGGGAATTTGTCTGGGGAGGGGGGGGGAAGGGTTGGCCTGGTGACAGAAGGAGAAGGGGGGGATTAGTCTGGTAGGGGGGGTTAGCCTGGTGACAGGGGGAGGAGGGGAGAATTCGTCTGGGGAGGGGGGGGAAGGGTTGGCCTGGTGACAGAAGGAGAAGGGGGGATTAGTCTAGTAGGGGGGGTTAGCCTGGTGACAGGGGGAGGAGGGGAGAATTCGTCTGGGGAGGGGGGGAGGGTTGGCCTGGTGGCAGAAGGAGGAGGGGGGATTAGTCTGGTGAGGGGGGGGGGGGTTAGCCTGGTGACATGGGGAGGAGGGGGGAATTCGTCTCGGGAGGGGGGGGAGGGTTGGCCTGGTGACAGAAGGAGGAGAGGGGGGATTAGTCTGGTGAGGGGGGGTTAGCCTGGTGACATGGGGAGGAGGGGGTAATTCGTCTGGGGAGGGGGGGAGGGTTGGCCTGGTGGCAGAAGGAGGAGGGGGGGATTAGTCTGGTGAGGGGGGGTTAGCCTGGTGACATGGGGAGGAGGGGGGAATTCGTCTGGGGAGGGGGGGGAGCGTTGGCCTGCCAGGCCTGGTGACAGAAGGAGGAGGGGGGGATTAGTCTGGCGAGGGGGGGTTAGCCTGGTGACATGGGGAGGAGGGGGGGATTAGTTTGGTGACAGTGGGAGGAGGGGGAATTGCTGGATGAACTTTCATTTGTGCTGCTACATAATGCAGGAATTTTGTATATTACCTGTCACTGGCAGCTCCGGTAATGCAGGAATAGGGACCTCCGGGGTATCTGACCTATCGGCGCGGTAGTAACAGGGAGATCCAGCCTTCTGCGACTGCCAATCACCGCACAGTCGCGTCAGACCCACCCGGCATCTAAACGGGAGCCGCGGCTGAGAAAGGAACACCGCGGGAGCCGCTGCCAGAGCCGGGGATGCAGCACAGGTTTCCGGAAAATCTGGGGGCGTGGAACAGTCTGGCCGGCGCCCTTCTCTGCTGTATCAGCCTCGTACGTGGTATAATAGTAGGGCTGGCCCTGGTACCCTCCCAAGATCTCTACTCTGCGGCGGTGCCAGCTGCAGCGGAGAAGTGCTGCTGGGTCCTAGAGCCGCTTGATCATCCCAGTGCCCTGCAGCCGGCAGAAAATAGAGGTGCAGGCGGGGTGGGTCTCTAGCTGTGTCCACCAGACCACAGCATCACTGGCAGGCTGTTGTAGCAGGAAATATTTTTTCCTGTTTACATCAGCACAGGAGTATGCAGTTGCTGTGGGCCTATTTTGCTGGTGGGCCTGGAGCTGCAGCTCCATCAGCCCCATTGTTAATCCGGCCCTGGCGCAGACCCAGGCCCTCCAACAAGCCCAGGCTTGGATAATTAGTACCCCCTCCCCTCAGTGCCGTTGTGTGTCGATAGGAGTTTGCCATGTGACTTCCCATCAGGCTATTGGGTACAGGTTATGTAAATCCAGCAACAGATCACCTTCCGCTCTGAGGGACTGAAACAAGTTTTGTGTAAGATGCTGAGTGGAGGAAACTGCTTCTCTTCTACTAGACTGACAGAACCTGGTGTAAGGTTATATTATATTCCCAGCAGTTTCCTTCTCACTCACTCTGTGCGGCTCTCTGTATCTCCGCAGAGATGAGCACAATGAGATTGTTGTGTGGCTGTCTTCAATGACGCACTTTGGAGACTGAGATTTATTCCCAGGGTTCAGTAACAATAGGCCTGGCAAAGTTTACAATTATTACGAAACTGGCTCATGTCACATGGAATTAGTATGACACAAGTATATATATATATTTTTTAATTATTCAAATGAGGCTGTAGTGAATGAGTGATAGTAATTAAAATGTCAGGCGCTCATTCTTTCATATCTGTTTATAGAAACGGTTCTTCACCATTTTTGCCCGAGGTTCCACATTAGCTCAGAACTATGCTAGAAGGAGTGGATGGGTGCAGCAAGTTGGTGCTGGAATGAAAAAAAAAAAAAGACCTTGGTGGCTGATGATTCAGCCAAATGTTATTGGACTAAACAAATTGATGTGATGAAAGGTGAAAAAAATAAAGAATACTTATCCTAAATGATTGGTTTGCTGAATCTTCTGGTCATCGAGATGAAAAGGTTTTTTCTCCAAGAAGAATGAAATCGCAATTGCGGGATGATATAAAAAATAAAAAATAATGGGTTTTGAGTCAAGGCCTCTTAAAAGTTTCAAATAGCACACTTCTGATAGTGAATTCAATAGGAAGATGGACTGCTTTCACTACAATGAGCGTACCTCACTTACATAAAGTGGGTGAGGCTAAAAACATATAAAGGTATCTTTCAATAGCAGTAATGTTGAAGCTTTAGGCGTACCTAACTTACAATAAGGCAGGTAGGTATACACTCATAAAGGTATCTTTTAGCTGAACTGCGTACCGGTACTCACTGGTAAAGGTGTCTTCCGTCTGCGCATAAAGGTATCTTTATCCAATCAGCATTCATAATGGAACACCCATAATTAAAACAGGGGGTTTATTGGATAAAACAAATTAATACAGATTATAACAAATTATAAAAATGTAGCATTTGCAGCGAGGAGAGAGGCTGCCAGAGAGAGGGGAAAGCACGGCTTCCAACACTGAGCTACGATTGGCCCGGTACCAAAAGAACTGAATGTGAAAGATTTTACCTAAAGATTCGTACCTTCCTCCTCAATCGTGCAGAAACCAATCCAAGCAGACAAAGGCTCTTTCCCCCCAACGCGTTTCGAGTTCTCTTTGTCAAGGCTGGTGATCAATCCAAAGTTTCCAATATTTATAGCATTTCCACGGATATCCTGGCATCACGTCACTTCCTGTTTCAAAATTCACCGGAAGTGCGGGTCCGTGAGGATGATTTAAGCTTTACAGAAATTAGAAGGTCATATAATAAAAAATCTGTGTGTTTCAGATATGTGCTGAATCTTTTCTTTTGAATGTTTGCGGTGGAAGAGAGGTGATAGACACTTTTTCGTGCACCGGAGCCGCGACCAGAAGTAGATTCTAGCCGCGACCGGAAGTGGTCCCTAGGCATCATGGGAAACGTAGTTCTCGTAGAAGGCGGAAGTATAAGATGTTGCTATGTTAGACAACAAATGATAGATTTCGGCCCAGATGGAAACAGGCCACTAAACATCTTGGAGGTTGTAGTTTTATTAGAAAACAGAAGTCCCATAGAGGTTTATAAGATATTGTAATTTTCTTAGAAACTATGGTTATTATTACCAGTTATTTATATAGCGCACACATATTCCGTAGCGCTTTACAGAGAATATTTGGCCAGTCACATCGGTCCCTGCCCCAGTGGAGCTTACAATCTATATTCCCTACCACATGTATACAAGCACACATTTATACTAAGGTTAATTTGTGTTGGGATCCAATTGACCTACCAGTATATTTTTGGATTGTGGGAGGAAACCAGAGCGCCCGGAGGAAACCCACGCCAGTACGGGGAGAATATACAAACTCCACACAGTCAGGGCCATGGTGCGAATTTAACCCGTGACCTCAGTGCTGTGAGGCAGTAATGCTAACCACTACGCCATACCTACTGCCCGTACTGGTTGAGTTGGCAATTAATTTTCCTTCATCATGTACTTACTAATAATAGTTCTAATTAATTACTTTACTTCTGGCTATTGTGACGTGTGTGTGTGTGTGTGTGTGTGTGTGTATATATATATATATATATATATATATATAATTTTTTTGTGTGAAAATTTAACTGTGAGAAAATGAGGTACATTGGATCTCATTCAGAAAGGATTGCGCATGTAGTTTCAAAATAGCGTCAGAAATTGCGTAAATGTGGTGATCGCAATACAGCCGCTGTTTGACTGACAGGAAGCTGCCGTTTTCTGGGTGTGTCTGAAAAAATGCAGGCGTGCCCAGCCGTTTTTAAGGAGGGCCTCTGACGTCAGCGATGACCATTTACAGCCTCTTGTGTCGCAAGAATTGCATATGACCTAGCCTGACGCAGATAGGAGAAATCTTCGATGTTACAGTAATTACGTATGGTCTTGCGATCAGTGCGCATATTGCGATGCATTTGCAATTTCTGCAATAGGAGATTTTTCTCTATTTCTGGGCGGCAACTATTTGATCACAGCAACTGCTTTTTAGCAGAAATTGCAATCCTTACTGAACAAGGTCCATAATCCATCAATTATCTAGGGGTAAATTTACTAAGAATCGTGTTCCGATGTGAATTCATTCTCATGCTAGGCTAGCCTGTATTTGAAACTCAGAAATTCCAAACACTGGTGTAAAAAACTGATTCTATGTAGAAAACATGGTCAAAAATACAAATAGAAGTCAAAGCATCATCAAACCAACTTGCAAGTACTTTGCATAGACAGGACAAACACAGCACAGATTTACTAAAGATCATGGGGGTCATTCCGAGTTGATCACACGTAGCAACTTTTTGCTGCTCGCGCGATCAGCTAGACGCCGCCTATGGGGGAGTGTATTTTAGCATAGCAAGGCTGCGATCACTTGTGCAGCCCTGCTATGCTAAAAAAGTTTCCTGCAAAACAAGACCAGGGTCAGACTTACTTACCCTGTACGACGGATCCAGCGACGAAGGTCCCGGTATTGATGTCAGGCATCCGCCCTCCAAACACCTGGACACGCCTGCGTTCGCCTCACCACGCCTGGAAAATGGTCAGTTGACGCCCCGGAACGCCTCCCGCCTGTCAGTCTTCTTGCGATCGCCGTTGCGATCACTTTTTCCGCTGGTATCGCCGATGCGTCGCCGGGAAACGACGCACGTGCTCAATGCATCCGCCGCGCATGCGCATTTCCGACCCATTCGCACCGCAGCAAAGAACCGCTGCATGCGAACGGGTCGGAATGACCCCCAGTGTTTCTAAGAATGGAGCAAACTCGGACAAAAATAGGAGTATGAAATAGACTTCTGAGAGCAGCGCGTTGTGTAGAAGCCTGCACAGATATAGGTGTGATTTGTGCGATCTGTGCAGTGCTTTTGTGTATTACACTATAATGAAATGGTTACAAAGCAGGAGAAAAAAATGTGTGCATGCGTGTGTGTTTGTGTGTCCCAAAGTATAACCAGCACCGGCCCTCAGAATACAGGTCTTCTTCTCCAGTATAATCCATAGGTCTAGGCAAAACACCCCCACAATGCTCTCTATCCAGCAGACACAGAAGTACTGTATATATACCTGGCCTGGCCAACCTGTGGCGCTCAAGCTGTTGTGAAACTACAAGTCCCAGCAAGCTCTGCCACACTTTTGCTATTAGTGAATGGTAAAATGGTGTCCTAGCATGTTGGGATGTGTAGTTGTACAACAGCTGGAGAGACACAGGTTGGCCAGGGCTGGTATATACAGTGATAGAAGCACTGGTAAAGGGATAAATAGAAGACATGTTTGTCCCAGGTTTCTGGCCGATGTATTTTTTTTTATCATTTTTATTCAAAAGAATAGAGATATAGTTACAGAAATTGCACATCAACAACATATCACGTATAACAAACAAATCAGGGTTCCCTTTATGGGACAGAATTTACATCAATTGGAGTAATAGGCTGTGTCATTGATGAAATGAGCAAATATATACAGTTGTTTATAATGCATGGACTTGTAAGATCCGCAACCAATGTAAAAAAATCCTCATTAACCTTTTTGTTTTTAACCCGTAAACCAGGGGTGTCAAACACAAGGCCCGCGGGCCAAATCCGGCCCGCCAGACCTCGTCTGATGGCCCGCGGACTCACATTTCAAACATGGGTGGGTCCGTGGGACGCGCTTCGCTGCAGCCAATCCCTAGCCTGCCAGATTGATTGATGGCTCTGTGGCCCGGCTGCAAACTTTAAAAATAGGAGGTGGAGCCTTGCCAGTGCGGACTTGATGGCGCAGCTCTCCTCGATTTGGTGAGTTGTGCTTCGGACAGTGGATAACCTGCGGCTGGAGGAGGGTGTTGGGGTCTGAGAGCTGCCAGTGTTCCGCAGCCGGGGATCGGGGCTGGGTACTCCGTGATCCCGCGGCCAGCTCCGGGTGGTGATGCTGCTTTAGCTCTGAGCTGTTACAATCAGCGGTGACAGGGGGGCTGACTGTTCCCGCGGTGGGGGCTGGTTCAGGTCCCCGAGCTTCCGGCATTACAATGAGTCTCACTGACTCATTTAATGCCGCCACCAACGCTGCGCCTGTCTGCCCACCACCAGTGCCCCGGAGCCCTGTGCATTAAGACAGTCACTGCACAGTCAGTGACTCGGGTCCCGACTCCCGGCCGGAGGGGGAGAAGGAGATGCTCTGCTTTCAGCTCCTCCACCATAGACTCAAATGCTGCATGTGCCCGACTTGTTTAACTATTCCAAGTCCCTCTCTCTATTGCTGTTCACACGGACACCTGGCTGTTACACCCCGGTCCTGATTGTCACCAGCGCCAAAAGTTCATGGGAGGGATGCATAGAGTCACTGGCAGCCATCTCCATGCACAGTGACAGCCCCTGATTGTAAGCACTACTGATGCCAGGCAGGAAAATGCAATACTATTGTTGTACAAGTGGAAAGTGCTGCTCCTCCTCTCTCTCGCTCCTCTGCCCCCCCTCTCTCTTCATGTATCCCCCTCTATGCATCTCCTTCCTCTCTGTCTCCCCCCACTCTCCGTCTCTCCTCCTTTCTCGCTCTCTGTCTGTCTCCCCCCTTTCTCTCTCCGTCTCTCCCCCCTCTCTATCCCTATCTCCTCACTATCCATTTCCCCTCTCTGTCTCCCCCTCTCTCTGCTCCTCTCTCCGTCTCTCCCCCCTCTGCGTCTCCCCCCTCGCGCTCTCTCTCTGCGTCTCCCCCTTTCAGAGCTAGTTATTACTTACATTATTACAAAAAACAGTAATAATTGAATGCAGTGACATTAATTTATGATAATAAAGAGTGGACACATAGACCTACAGATACAACCGGCCCTTTGATGGGGACCAAACTGCTGATGCGGCCCCCGATGAATTTGAGTTTGACACCCCTGCCGTAAACTAACCCAAGAAAAAAGTACAAGAAAAAAAAAAAACATAGAAAGAAGCATAGTGAGGAGGAATCACCCAACTCAGTACCTCTTCAGCCGTCCATAGAATTGGGCGAGCACGCAGAGCTCATCAGACAAAAACTTAGCATACATCATTAAACATTAATTTAGGGACACGATAGCATTCCAATGACCACTATGACTGAGGGACTAGGCGGGAGTGGGGAGATTCCAGCCATGGAAACCAGACTCTATCAAATTTGGCAGACGCGTTTTGTTTCATATATATATATATATATATATATATATAAAACGTTCCTTAAAAATTGTATCATTAACTAGAATCTTGAAAGCAGAGATTAAAGGGCCACCAGGGGCCATCCAGAGCCTTGCAATGCATACCTTAGCCAAGGCACATACATTGCGGGCATATAGACCCGCAGGATCCGACACAGAGGCAGAGCATCCCATCCCCAAAATACAAAACTGTGGGGTAAGCAAGCCACCAGTCACTCCTGTACTCTCCAGAATCGACCTGACCCCCGACCAGAACACCCGCAGCGTCGGGCAGTCCCACACTAGATGCCAAAATGTTCCCACCTCCACCCCGCACTTAGGGCAGAGACCTGACCTGTCAGTCCCAAAAGCGGCCAGTCTAACTGGAGTCATATATGTTCTATGTAGAAAGAAGAATTGAATTTGTTGGTACCTGAGAGACTTGGTGACTGTAGCAGGATATTCCAGAGCAAGGGCCCAGTCTTCCTCAGTTATTAGACCCATATCCTCCTACCACTTTCCACGGAGACGTGTCAAAGGGTCCGTATGGAGTTTGGTAAGAAGGTACCCATATGCAAGGGAGACCATCTTAACTCGACCCAATGTAGTTACAAAGGTCTTGATGGGAAATGGGAGGATTCGTGGGGGGGACACAGCAAATTGGGACTGGAGGGCATGACGAAGTTGAAGGTATCTGAAAATATAGGAGTTGGGTAAATCGAACTCATCTTTCAGTTGCTGAAAGGATTTGAGTACACTATCTACATAAAGTTGGGAAATAGAAACCACAGATCTAGGGTCCCAAACCTCCCGTCCCTCAATCGTATGCAGTTCAGGAAGCCAGTCAGAGTACCAGAGGGGGGTGTCTGGGTCCAGGCCGTCGTACCCTAAGAGGTCCCTCAGGGCTCGCCAGATCTTCAAAGCCTGGAAGACAATAGGGGGAAGGGACCGAGCTATGCTCCCACTCAACAGCACCTGCATAGGAGAGAGGTCAGGAAAGTAGCATCGAATGAACACCCAATGTAGAGAGTCAACGCCAGAATCCTGCGCCCATGCACTAATATGAGTCAGCTGAGCAGCATAATAATACATCTGAAAGTTAGGCAAAGCCAGGCCGCCATCACAGCGTTGCCTGGTGAGAGTATTTAACTGTATCCTAGGTCGTTGGTTAGCCCAAATCAGTGAGGATAAAACACTATTCAATTTCCTAAAGAATAATGGATAGATATATACGGGGGACTGAAGAATAATATATAAAAGTTTGGGCAGTATGATCATTTTAATGAGATTAACCCTGCCAGACACCGTCAGTGGAAGCCTACACCAAGTTTTAGATTTGCACGCGACCTGCTGCATGATCGGGTCAAGGTTCAAAGGGATAAAATCAGAAGGGTCGTTAGTTATTTGAATTCCGAGTTATTTAAATTGTGTTGTCCAACACAGTGGCAGGGAAATTTTGGGAACAGTAGGAGGGCCCCCCTCCTACTGTTCCCAAAATTTCCCTGCCACTGTGTTGGACAACACAATTTAAATACCTCGGAATTCAAATAACTAACGACCCTTCTGATTTTATCCCTTTGAACCTTGACTCGATCATGCAGCAGGTCGCGTGCAAATCCAAAACTTGGTGTAGGCTTCATAATGTATGATTTAGACCAGTAGATTTGAAGACCTGAGTGAGCACCGAAGCTCTCTATCACACGCAACAGAATGGGCATTGACTTGGTGTAATCTTGCAAAAACAACAACATGTCGTCAGCATAGAGAGCGATCCTATCCTCACGTGGGCCCGTACATATTCCCACAATATCTGGGTGCGATCTTAACAGACAGGCCAAGGGCTCGATGGCCAAGGGAGATAGTGTGGGGGGTAGGGGGCAGCCCTGTCTAGTACCACGAGACAATTGAAAAGAGGGGGATACATAGCCATTTACCAAGATCCTGGCACTCGGATGTTGGTACAGTAGTTTAGTCCATCTAATAAAATTGGGCCCAAAGCCCATACAAGCCATCACCTCCCATAAGTAAGCCCATTCAATACTGTCAAAAGCTTTGGCCGCGTCCAGCGAGACCACAGCCGATTCAGAAGGGAAGTCATGTGGGATTTGTAAAATGGTATACAATCTACATAGGTTAATAGACATGGACATCCCTGGCATGAAGCCAGTCTGATCCGGGTGAATGAGGGAGGTGATCACTGTGTTGAGCCGTACTGCCAATACCTTTGCCAGGATCTTAGCATCGGTGGGAATCAAAGATATCGGCCTATAGGAGTCTGGAAACCTAGGGTCTTTACCTGGCTTTGGAATCACTATTATAACTGCCTCTGACATAGAAGGGGGAAGTTCATTATTGGCAAAAATATCTAAGTATAAGGCTTGGAGCCTGGGCCGAAAAAATCAATATGAGTTTTGTATACTTCGGAGGGATTTCCGTCACACCCCGGAGCCTTGCCATTAGGAGACATACCAATAGCCGCAGTCACCTCCGTGAGCGTCAAAGGCGCCTCCAGTACCTCACGGGCCTCAGAGGAGAGTGCGGGTAGCGGAATACCCCCCAGATAAGAGGAGAGATCTAGTGTAGAGCATGTCAACTGTGAGCTATAAACCTCAGTGTAATAAGATCGGAATAACTGCGCAATGTCCGGCGTGGTGTCAACAAAGGAGCCATCACTGTCGGACATTTGGGTGATCGTAGTCCCAGGGCGATCATGATGTATCAGACGGGCCAGGAGGCTACCTGTCCTATCAGCCTGCATATAAATATTAGTAGGCCTAAAGAGGAGAGAACGTGAGTTTTTATCAGATAGATGGGCCAGCCAAGCCGATTGAGCCACCAGCCAGCGTGTTTTCATCGTGGGGGTACCATCCATCAAATATTGGGATTCCAGATCTCTGGCGTCACTCTCAAGGGCCTTTTCCCTCTCCCTACAGGATAGTTTATGAGCTGCTATGCGTCCAATATATGAACCCCTCAAAAACGCCTTAAATGAATCCCAAACCATCATCCCCGGGGCAGATCCGGTATTGTCGGTGAAGTAACCCCCCCACTGAGTCTCCAGGTCACTGCAGTCACCCAACTGAGTTAGCCAAGAGGGGTGCAACTTCCAATAAGAGTGTCCCCTCTGACTTTCCACAGCAAGAGTCATCAACAAAGGGGAGTGATCAGAGACTCCCCGGGCCTCATAGTGGACGTCAGTGACCAGAGGGAGAAGGGCGGGAGACACTAGGATCAGGTCGATTCTGGAGAAGAAGCCATGTGTGCTGGAGAAACAGGAGAACTGGCGGGCCGTAGGGTGACGAAGCCTCCACACATCTACCCACTGCAAACTATCCAAAAAATCAGCAAACTTGGTAGAACCACTACCCACCACCGCAGCCCTCGGAGAATGCCATCTATCCAGAGACAAATCTAGTATATTATTAAAATCACCCAGACATATCACCGGGGTGGCAGGAGAGGAAGCTATAAAGGAGGCAGCTTGCTGCAACACAGCATATGAAAAAGGAGGGGGGACATACACCGCTAAAATGTAATAGGGCTGGGAACTCAGCTTGCAGTCCAGGAATACAAATCTACCATACGGGTCAGTTTTGATCGATATTAACTCAAATTGCACCGATTTTTTTATCAGGACAGACACACCCCTGGAAAAGGAGGAATGAGAGGCATGGTAAGCCCATCCCACCCAAGCCCGTCGTAGAGATAACAACCTATTTCCCTCTAAGTGGGTCTCGCTGAGACATGCAATATCCGGGTCATATTTCCTAATCATATTTAAAACTAGAGAGCGTTTGATTTTATTATTCAAACCTCGGACATTCCATGCCAGAAATTTCAGATTAATCATGACCCCAGATGAGCTCTATGTGCCACACGGATAGACATCTCTCCGAATATATCTGAGAATCAACATTATTAACAACAGCAACATATATCATATACAAGCCCTGCGTTGTAAGCCATATCATCCGATACATTAAACATCCTTGTACCAGAAAATACACAGATATAAAAATAACAAACTAAAGAAAGAAATAAAACAGAAAACAGCAAGAGGAGCCGCAACTGGCAGCTCCCCAACTATCCCTCCCCTCCCCACCACCCCGAACACCGGCATACTTATATCCCAAACAACCAACCCCAACTACCAAATGATAAGAAGGCCTAGATTCTCAGCTAAACCTCTTTAAACAAAACCACTCAAAAGTGAAAAGTCTTGAGCCACCAAAGCAAAGGGGGGGCTCCCCGAACTATGGTCGCCTCCTCCGGTAGTCAAGATCCCAGCATCTTCAACGCTGGGAGTCAGTCTGGAGCCAGCAGACGAGCACCCGGCGCAAATCTGTCCAGCCATTGGGCCGCCTCTCTAGGAGAATTAAAGAACTTGGTCTCCCCATCCGCCACAACCCGAAGCCGAGAGGGAAACAGCATGGAGTATGAGAGGTTGAGGTCTCGAAGACGTCGTTTAATAGGCATAAACTGGGCTCTGTCTTTCTGGACGTCTGCGGCAAAGTCTGGGAAGGCCGACACCCTGACTCCATTACGGACAAGCGGGCCCTTCGTACAACCCAGGCAGAGAACCGAGTCACGATCCTTATAATGCAGGAATTTGGCTATGAAGGTGCGAGGAGGGGCACCAGGAGGTAGCGGACGAGATGGTATCCTATGTGCACGCTCCACCGTGAATTGGGCCGTAAAGGATTCAGCGCCATACATCTCTTTAAGCCACGATTCGAGAAAGTCCTCTGGTTGAGAGCCCTCCTCTCTCTCAGGCAGGACCACAAATCTTACATTGTTTCTACGTAGCCGGCCCTCCATGTCTAGAATCTTGGTTTGGAGGGAGGAAACCTGCTGGGTCACTGCGGACACGGATTGCTTGAGGGGGCCACACATATCTTCCAAGTTGGAGACGCGTGTCTCCGCCTCACCCACTCTCTCACGAATACGCTGAACATCTTGTCGGAGTAAGGAAAGATCGCACTGCACCTTCTCCATCTTATCGGAAAGACGCTGTTCACTGCCCGCTATAGCCTCCAGCACCTGCTGAATAGACGGCGCCTCTGATGCCGTTGGGGAGTTGGTAGCAGACGCAGAGGGGGAGCATGAGTGTGTTGAGGAGGCTCCCTGAGGAGGAGCCAGCTACACCTTGGGGTTGGGTTGCGTAACAAACCTCTCCAGTTTGGCCGCAGCCGTACGCTGGCCGTCTCTAACCATATTGAACAAGAAGCAGTTACACAAACCCCCCGATAGGGTCTCAATATAGAAGTGCAATCAGAAGGCGGCAACAGCGAGGTTGTATGTATTCAGTACCGGTAAAGCAGCCGTGTCCGATCTTTAGGTCAATATATCAATGGAGAGGAAAGCACAGGCAGTGTGTAAAAGTAAAAATAAAGGTAATATTGAGGAGAAAATATCTTGCAGCAAATTCCAGGTGGCAAAGTCAGAGTGTTGGTAGGTAATATACTGTGAGATAGTAGAGCAGCACAGCAGTACAGGCAGCTCTAGGCTATATGCAGCCCCTGCAGGTTAGAAGTTCAGAGCTGTGCAGTGAGGCTGTGTGTGGAGCAGCACCCAAAATGGCCACCGGGTTCACAGGCACTTCCCCACTTCTCCCCTTCCCCAGGAGTACCTGCCTTCTTCGTCCAGCCAACAAAGTTGTGGGCCACAGTCAGCCAGCCAGGCGCAGGAGGGATATCCGTGTCCCCTAATGTGTCTCCTGCAGTCAGACAGCGCCGCCCGCCCGCCAGCAAGGCTCCGGGAGTCGCGCGGCCGGGAGCGCCAAAATCCAGGCCCGGGATCCAGAGGAGGCACAGGCCGCAAAGCCGGAAGTCGTCCGCCACGGTCAGCCAACACACGGAGACCACGGACGAGGGTGCCCGCCGCTGCCCAGAGGTGAAGGGGGACCAGCACTGGGAGGTAGACACTCCGGAGGGGCTCAGGATGGGTACAGGAGCTATGTAATCGGGGAGCTCCTGGGATCTGCTGCCTACTCCTTCACCGCCGTGGCCACGCCCTCCCCTGGCCGATGTATTTTAAAACCCCAGGAAGATGTTTGCATACCTCCCAACTGTCCCGATTTTGGTGGGACAGTCCTGTTTTTCTGGAACTTTCCTGATGTCCCACCCACAGGGGGGAGGGGGGGGGTAATTAGGGCAAGCTGGCCTCGTCCTGGCTGCAGGCAATCTGCTGGGACAGAAGTCGTACTGTGAGCTGAGCTAGATGTATGCTAAAAGTCTCAGGCCTAGACATGCAGTTCTGGGCAGAAACCGTGTCCACAGCAGTTTATCTAAAAAAAACGTCCTCCTACAGTTGCCCTAAAGGACATAACATCTATTGAAGAGTGGTCAAACAGAAAACCAAATGTAAAGCACCTCAAAGTTTTAGAAAATATTGCCTATGTCCGGGGCTGCCATCAGAAATTGTGGGGCCCGGGACTGACAAAAGAGACGGCTCCCCCCCCCCCCCCCCCCCCCCGTGAAAAAAAAAGATTCTGTGGCACCGCTCCACTCTATGTGATGTCATACATTGTGATATTACACTTAGGTGGACCTACAGGAATGCTTCAGAGAGCTGATGTGCAGGGAAGGCTTGTTTTAAGAAGTCCTGTGCATCAGCCCGCTGTTGTCTCACAGCCTGGTGCAGCTCTCCAGGTATTGGCGGTAGGAGTCAGGGGTGGGCCCCCTCTCTGTAAGGGTCCGGGACACCAGTCCTCACAGTCCCTGCGGTGGCTGCCCTGCCTATGTCCATATACCAAAGGAAAGCAGATACAAGCTGGATTCATCATGCTTGGCTATTGCCCTGAAAGCAAAGGCTGCAGGTTATGGAATCCAAATAACAAAAAGCTACAGTAGTTGTCTTCAAATAAACAGCGCAAGATATAGAAAAGCTGATATGCAGAACAAGTGTGTGGTACAGGACATGCCAGCAGCAGGAGATGTATTGAAACCAGAGACTATCAGTTTGCACATGTAGCCACAGAAAAATTCACCTAAGAGGTATGATGAGGAATTTGAAAACATTGCATTCAGTGAGCCTTGGGACATCCAGAAGCCAAAGTCAAGATCCGGTTGGTGTGAACTGAAATTCAAGATAGGAAAAAGGACTTTGCAAGATTTAAAAACCACAAGCAACAGGAATCGTGTTAGTGATAGCAGAGCCAAGTTTGTGTGTTGAGAGACTGTGATTATGGCCCATGCTGTCAATAAAGGAACTTTAAAGAATGTCAAACTCAAGTCACGTGATATGTTGATGCCTTTTCATGTGTTTACCCAAATACATGTACAGAAAAGCTGAAATTGAATGTTTGTGTAAGATGAAGAAGCTAGTAGCAAGAATGGGTGGGGAGGGGGAGGATTGAAAGAGGGGTGCTCTACTGTGTAGACTCTATTCTACTGTTCTCCAGGGAGGCATCATGCCCTATCCCAAGATGGCCACCAAGATCTGTACCGAGTATGTGCAGATCCATCTTGGAACTATGTGAGACTATATAGTGTGATACTGTATGATGGGAGTCAGGAGTCTCCTGCTTAGCTTCAGTGGGACCTGTGACTACCTGCTGATATACAGCTGTTCCAGCATCCCTGCACTGCTACCAGTTTGCAGTATACATTTATAGCAGAAGCTATGCTGCATCACCAGTGTACATGTGTACCAGTGAGTACAGCTGTACCTGCTATATTTCAATAATAAACCAATACCACTATTTAAGTAACTGGTGTGTGCCTATGTAATGCTGCAATATCATCACCTGCACACACATCACTTCCAACAAAAAATAATACTTCAAAATTAGGGGCCATGACACAAATCAGCTGACGAGGTAAATCCTAGTTGGTCCCAGCCATGTTTACCTCATCTGAAGCGAAAGGCAGCCTCATGCCATGAGATGGAAACAAGCATGATGTCTGACCTCTCACAGAATCTCCACACATCCATAGTTGGCGTTATGTGTATGAAAGAAACATTGCTTCTCAGCTATAGAAATAGCCTATGTGCATAACCACCACTGAAACCTATGTGGGCTGCAGAAACAAATCAGACATTTCTCTATATTGTAGGCTTTCTCCAGACAAAAGGCTGAAAGAAGACAGTGCTTCGGAAGGTGAATAATTAAGGACTAATTAATCTAATTGGAATCTTCTAATTGCTTAATTAGTCATTAGGGGACTCACCACAGGGCCGCCAGAGCAAGTCCCAATGTTTTTTTCTAAAAATAAAGATTTTAGGGGGAAAAATCAGACTTGCTCTGGGGTGCAGGAAATTACCCCGGATCATTTTCTCTCCATCAGTTGAATAGGAATAACTCTGCGGCTGCAGGAAAAAAAACTCTGTGCACAACTAAATATGCCCTCATGCATTGATGCATATACCCCAGCACTATGAGGCCATAGATGTGTCAGCAAGCATTGAGTTTTAGGCTATATTGATGTATATTTTGTATTTGAATATGACATTGTGATTGAGAAGGTTCTGAGGAAGCCGCTGAGCCTTTTGAGAGGCAGGGAAACGCGTTAAGGAAACTTGTATATACTGTACCAGCCGCTTATAGACAGTGACAGTCGTTATTCTGCACAAGGGATGTGGATACTCTGGAAAAGGCTGCAAGAAAAGGTTTAAAGCAGCAGCAATCGGGAGACACCTGCCCACAGCACGATATTTTAAAACCTGCCTAACATCACCAGGAGTTTGCTAATAATGAGCACACACTATGCATTGTGTAAACCAGAATACTACACACAGGAGGTGAATACGAACTGCATTGTCTAAACCAGAATAATACACACAGGAGGTGAATACGAACGGCATTGTCTAAACCTGAATACTACACACAGGTGGTGAATATGAACTGCATTGTGTAAACCTGAATACGACACACAGGAGGTGAATATGAACTGCTACATTGTGTAAACCGGAATACGACACACAGGAGGTGAATATGAACTGCTTTTATTTATTGCTAGGCCTGCAAGCAGTAAATATTTGCTTTGGAGTAATACAATCCAGGAGACGCAAGTATCTGCTTAAAACACTCATAAGCCACTAACAAACACTAATTGACTAAACTGCTTTTAGTGCACAAAGGGTCCGATTCAGGTTGGATTGAGATCCAACTGCAAAAATTACCAAAATTATGCGGGCGCATGCGCAATGTCTGTCCTGCGCATGTGCCCACATTTTCTGCGGGTGCCAGCAGGAAATGCAAATGTATCTACCTGTCAATCAGGCAGAGGCATTCGCGGGGTGGGGGCAGCAACGCTCCGTTACCTTGCGGGGGCGGAGTCGGGGAAATGGGGGCGGCATCATAAAAATAGGATGTGTGGCGTGGGTATGATCGTGGCAGCTGCGTGACGCCACACGCTGTCGCCTCGGTCAGAAAGAAGGAGGCAGGCCTCCTGCAGGCGCAGCCAAGTTACACCTGCAGGAGGCAACCCTGATTTCTGCAATTGCGATCGCAATTTCTACTTGATCAAGGGGGAGAGCAGCGGTCTCTATGCTGGGTGGCCTTACCCTGCGATGGGCAGCCCCCAGCATGCGATCACAAGGATTGCAAATTCTGTTACTTAGCAGAATTTGCAATCCTTACTGAATCAGGCCCAAAATGCTACTAACAATTGCCCATTGATTCCTAGAACTGTTTCTAACTGTTTTTAAATAACCAGTCCGTGCTTGGCAGTATTGCTTCTATAATTTTCTTTTATTGTTTAAACCGGCCGGAATTGTATTTTGCACGTTGACCAGTTAGATACAAGAAGCGGTTGATGTTATGTGTAATGTGTTTGCTGTGGTGGTAAGTAATGCACAGCAGAAGTGAGGTCAGTCAGTGCACAGTCGCTGTCAATGACGCGGTGGCTCTGTTCCCTTTCTGTATGTGCACTGTATAAATATGACATACATTATGTTTCACAAAGGACTTTCAACCGAAACTTGCCCCTTTGTTGGCTGCAGGAAAGACCTTTATGTAACGCTGCACAAGATCACACACTGCTGTCTCCTCCAGCACGCAGTCACGTGAAACAGACATGGAAACTAAGGTTCACCCACATCCCAATATCCCAAACTTTCATAACTTCTCTAACCCACCAAAGGTTAGTGGCATATTAATTAGAGATGAGCGGGTTCGGTTCCTCGGAATCCGAACCCGCCCGAACTTCATTTTTTTTTACACGGGGCCGAGCGACTCGGATCTTCCCGCCTTGCTCGGTTAACCCGAGCGCGCCCGAACGTCATCATCCCGCTGTCGGATTCTCGCGAGGCTCGGATTCTATCGCGAGACTCGGATTCTATATAAGGAGCCGCGCGTCGCCGCCATTTTCACACGTGTATTGAGATTCATAGGGAGAGGACGTGGCTGGCGTCCTCTCCGTTTATAGAGAAGAGAGTGAGACTAGAGTAGAGAGAGACACAGTAGTAATTTTGGGGAGCATTAGGAGGAGTACTACTACTTGCTGAAGTGATAGATAGATAGTGTGACTGTATAATGTATATCTGACTTGTGGGGGAGACACTGACAGTGGGGAGCAGTTAGAGTCTGAGAGCAGGACTCAGGAGTACATATAACGTACAGTGCACACTTTTGCTGCCAGAGTGCCACACTGCCATTGTGACCACACTGACCACCAGTATAATATATATTGTGATTGTCTGCTTAGGAGTACTACTTGCAAGTTGCTGATAGTGTGACCAGTGACCTGACCCCCAGTTTAATAATCACCACCAGTTTAAATATATATAATATATATATATATATATAATTGTATATAATATATATATATAGTATTGTATACCACCTACCCGTTTTTTTTTTCTTCTTCTTTATACATACTACTATAGTAGCTTACTGTAGCAGTCTGCGGTGCTGCTGAGCTGACAGTGTCCAGCAGGTCCGTCATCAGTCATTACATAATAAATATATATACCTGTCCGGCTGCAGTACTAGTGATATTATATATATATATATTGATTTCATCTCATTATCATCCAGTCTATATTAGCAGCAGACACAGTACGGTAGTCCACGGCTGTAGCTACCTCTGTGTCGGCAGTCGCTCGTCCATCCATAATTGTATACCACCTACCCGTGGTTTTTTTTTTCTTTCTTCTTTATACATACTACTATAGTAGCTTACTGTAGCAGTCTGCGGTGCTGCTGAGCTGACAGTGTCCAGCAGGTCCGTCATCAGTCATTACATAATAAATATATCTACCTGTCCGGCTGCAGTACTAGTGTGATATTATATATATATATATATATATATATATATATTGATTTCATCTCATTATCATCCAGTCTATATTAGCAGCAGACACAGTACGGTAGTCCACGGCTGTAGCTACCTCTGTGTCGGCAGTCGCTCGTCCATCCATAATTGTATAACACCTACCCGTGGTTTTTCTTTTTTCTTTCTTCTTTATACATACTACTATAGTAGCTTACTGTAGCAGTCTGCGGTGCTGCTGAGCTGACAGTGTCCAGCAGGTCCGTCATCAGTCATTACATAATAAATATATCTACCTGTCCGGCTGCAGTACTAGTGTGATATTATATATATATATATTGATTTCATCTCATTATCATCCAGTCTATATTAGCAGCAGACACAGTACGGTAGTCCACGGCTGTAGCTACCTCTGTGTTGGCAGTCGCTCGTCCATCCATAATTGTATACCACCTACCCGTGGTTTTTTTTTTCTTTCTTCTTTATACATACTACTATAGTAGCTTACTGTAGCAGTCTGCGGTGCTGCTGAGCTGACAGTGTTCAGCAGGTCCGTCATCAGTCATTACATAATAAATATATCTACCTGTCCGGCTGCAGTACTAGTGTGATATTATATATATATATATATATATATTGATTTCATCTCATTATCATCCAGTCTATATTAGCAGCAGACACAGTACGGTAGTCCACGGCTGTAGCTACCTCTGTGTCGGCAGTCGCTCGTCCATCCATAATTGTATACCACCTACCCGTGGTTTTTTTTTTCTTTCTTCTTTATACATACTACTATAGTAGCTTACTGTAGCAGTCTGCGGTGCTGCTGAGCTGACAGTGTCCAGCAGGTCCGTCATCAGTCATTACATAATAAATATATCTACCTGTCCGGCTGCAGTACTAGTGTGATATTATATATATATATATTGATTTCATCTCATTATCATCCAGTCTATATTAGCAGCAGACACAGTACGGTAGTCCACGGCTGTAGCTACCTCTGTGTCGGCAGTCGCTCGTCCATCCATAATTGTATACCACCTACCCGTGGTTTTTTTTTTTCTTTCTTCTTTATACATACTACTATAGTAGCTTACTGTAGCAGTCTGCGGTGCTGCTGAGCTGACAGTGTCCAGCAGGTCCGTCATCAGTCATTACATAATAAATATATATACCTGTCCGGCTGCAGTACTAGTGTGATATTATATATATATATATTGATTTCATCTCATTATCATCCAGTCTATATTAGCAGCAGACACAGTACGGTAGTCCACGGCTGTAGCTACCTCTGTGTCGGCAGTCGCTCGTCCATCCATAAGTATACTAGTATCCATCCATCTCCATTGTTTACCTGAGGTGCCTTTTAGTTGTGCCTATTAAAATATGGAGAACAAAAATGTTGAGGTTCCAAAATTAGGGAAAGATCAAGATCCACTTCCACCTCGTGCTGAAGCTGCTGCCACTAGTCATGGCCGAGACGATGAAATGCCAGCAACGTCGTCTGCCAAGGCCGATGCCCAATGTCATAGTACAGAGCATGTAAAATCCAAAACACCAAATATCAGTAAAAAAAGGACTCCAAAATCTAAAATAAAATTGTCGGAGGAGAAGCGTAAACTTGCCAATATGCCATTTACCACACGGAGTGGCAAGGAACGGCTGAGGCCCTGGCCTATGTTCATGGCTAGTGGTTCAGCTTCACATGAGGATGGTAGCACTCAGCCTCTCGCTAGAAAAATGAAAAGACTCAAGCTGGCAAAAGCACCGCAAAGAACTGTGCGTTCTTCGAAATCCCAAATCCACAAGGAGAGTCCAATTGTGTCGGTTGCGATGCCTGACCTTCCCAACACTGGACGTGAAGAGCATGCACCTTCCACCATTTGCACGCCCCCTGCAAGTGCTGGAAGGAGCACCCGCAGTCCAGTTCCTGATAGTCAGATTGAAGATGTCAGTGTTGAAGTACACCAGGATGAGGAGGATATGGGTGTTGCTGGCGCTGGGGAGGAAATTGACAAGGAGGATTCTGATGGTGAGGTGGTTTGTTTAAGTCAGGCACCCGGGGAGACACCTGTTGTCCGTGGGAGGAATATGGCCGTTGACATGCCTGGTGAAAATACCAAAAAAATCAGCTCTTCGGTGTGGAAGTATTTCAACAGAAATGCGGACAACATTTGTCAAGCCGTGTGTTGCCTTTGTCAAGCTGTAATAAGTAGGGGTAAGGACGTTAACCACCTCGGAACATCATCCCTTATACGTCACCTGCAGCGCATTCATAATAAGTCAGTGACAAGTTCAAAAACTTTGGGCGACAGCGGAAGCAGTCCACTGACCAGTAAATCCCTTCCTCTTGTAACCAAGCTCACGCAAACCACCCCACCAACTCCCTCAGTGTCAATTTCCTCCTTCCCCAGGAATGCCAATAGTCCTGCAGGCCATGTCACTGGCAATTCTGACGATTCCTCTCCTGCCTGGGATTCCTCCGATGCATCCTTGCGTGTAACGCCTACTGCTGCTGGCGCTGCTGTTGTTGCTGCTGGGAGTCGATGGTCATCCCAGAGGGGAAATCGTAAGACCACTTTTACTACTTCCACCAAGCAATTGACTGTCCAACAGTCCTTTGCGAGGAAGATGAAATATCACAGCAGTCATCCTGCTGCAAAGCGGATAACTGAGGCCTTGGCATCCTGGGTGGTGAGAAACATGGTTCCGGTATCCATCATTACTGCAGAGCCAACTAGAGACTTGTTGGAGGTACTGTGTCCCCGGTACCAAATACCATCTAGGTTCCATTTCTCTAGGCAGGCGATACCGAAAATGTACACAGACCTCAGAAAAAGAGTCACCAGTGTCCTAAAAAATGCAGCTGTACCCAATGTCCACTTAACCACGGACATGTGGACAAGTGGAGCAGGGCAGGGTCAGGACTATATGACTGTGACAGCCCACTGGGTAGATGTATGGACTCCCGCCGCAAGAACAGCAGCGGCGGCACCAGTAGCAGCATCTCGCAAACGCCAACTCTTTCCTAGGCAGGCTACGCTTTGTATCACCGGTTTCCAGAATACGCACACAGCTGAAAACCTCTTACGGCAACTGAGGAAGATCATCGCGGAATGGCTTACCCCAATTGGACTCTCCTGTGGATTTGTGGCATCGGACAATGCCAGCAATATTGTGTGTGCATTAAATCTGGGCAAATTCCAGCACGTCCCATGTTTTGCACATACCTTAAATTTGGTGGTGCAGAATTTTTTAAAAAACGACAGGGGCGTGCAAGAGATGCTGTCGGTGGCCAGAAGAATTGCGGGACACTTTCGGCGTACAGGCACCACGTACAGAAGACTGGAGCAACACCAAAAACGCCTGAACCTGCCCTGCCATCATCTGAAGCAAGAAGTGGTAACGAGGTGGAATTCAACCCTATATATGCTTCAGAGGTTGGAGGAGCAGCAAAAGGCCATTCAAGCCTATACAATTCAGCACGATATAGGAGGTGGAATGCACCTGTCTCAAGCGCAGTGGAGAATGATTTCAACGTTGTGCAAGGTTCTGCTGCCCTTTGAACTTGCCACACGTGAAGTCAGTTCAGACACTGCCAGCCTGAGTCAGGTCATTCCCCTCATCAGGCTTTTGCAGAAGAAGCTGGAGACATTGAAGGAGGAGCTAACACGGAGCGATTCCGCTAGGCATATGGGACTTGTGGATGGAGCCCTTAATTCGCTTAACAAGGATTCACGGGAGGTCAATCTGTTGAAATCAGAGCACTACATTTTGGCCACCGTGCTCGATCCTAGATTTAAAACCTACCTTGGATCTCTCTTTCCGGCAGACACAAGTCTGCTGGGGTTCAAAGACCTGCTGGTGAGAAAATTGTCAAGTCAAGCGGAACGCGACCTGTCAACATCTCCTCCTTCACATTCTCCCGCAACTGGGGGTGCGAGGAAAAGGCTCAGAATTCCGAGCCCACCCGCTGGCGGTGATGCAGGGCAGTCTGGAGCGACTGCTGATGCTGACATCTGGTCCGGACTGAAGGACCTGTCAACGATTACGGACATGTCGTCTACTGTCACTGCATATGATTCTCTCCCCATTGAAAGAATGGTGGAGGATTATATGAGTGACCGCATCCAAGTAGGCACGTCACACAGTCCGTACTTATACTGGCAGGAAAAAGAGGCAATTTGGAGGCCCTTGCACAAACTGGCTTTATTCTACCTAAGTTGCCCTCCCACAAGTGTGTACTCCGAAAGAGTGTTTAGTGCCGCCGCTCACCTTGTCAGCAATCGGCGTACGAGGTTACTTCCAGAAAATGTGGAGAAGATGATGTTCATTAAAATGAATTATAATCAATTCCTCCGTGGAGACATTGACCAGCAGCAATTGCCTCCACAAAGTACACAGGGAGCTGAGATGGTGGATTCCAGTGGGGACGAATTGATAATCTGTGAGGAGGGGGATGTACACGGTGATATATCGGAGGATGATGATGAGGTGGACATCTTGCCTCTGTAGAGCCAGTTTGTGCAAGGAGAGATTAATTGCTTCTTTTTTGGTGGGGGTCAAAACCAACCCGTCATTTCAGTCACAGTCGTGTGGCAGACCCTGTCACTGAAATGATGGGTTGGTTAAAGTGTGCATGTCCTGTTTATACAACATAAGGGTGGGTGGGAGGGCCCAAGGACAATTCCATCTTGCACCTCTTTTTTCTTTAATTTTTCTTTAATTTTTCTTTGCGTCATGTGCTGTTTGGGCAGTGTTTTTTGGAAGGGCCATCCTGCGTGACACTGCAGTGCCACTCCTATATGGGCCCGGTGTTTGTGTCGGCCACTAGGGTCGCTTATCTTACTCACACAGCTACCTCATTGCGCCTCTTTTTTTCTTTGCGTCATGTGCTGTTTGGGGAGTGTTTTTTGGAAGGGCCATCCTGCGTGACACTGCAGTGCCACTCCTAGATGGGCCAGGTGTTTGTGTCGGCCACTAGGGTCGCTTAGCTTACTCACACAGCTACCTCATTGCGCCTCTTTTTTTCTATGCGTCATGTGCTGTTTGGGGAGTGTTTTTTGGAAGGGCCATCCTGCGTGACACTGCAGTGCCACTCCTAGATGGGCCCGGTGTTTGTGTCGGCCACTAGGGTCGCTTATCTTACTCACACAGCTACCTCATTGCGCCTCTTTTTTTCTTTGCGTCATGTGCTGTTTGGGGAGTGTTTTTTGGAAGGGCCATCCTGCGTGACACTGCAGTGCCACTCCTAGATGGGCCCGGTGTTTGTGTCGGCCACTAGGGTCGCTTAGCTTAGTCATCCAGCGACCTCGGTGCAAATTTTAGGACTAAAAATAATATTGTGAGGTGTGAGGTATTCAGAATAGACTGAAAATGAGTGGAAATTATGGTTTTTGAGGTTAATAATACTTTGGGATCAAAATGACCCCCAAATTCTATGATTTAAGCTGTTTTTTAGTGTTTTTTGAAAAAAACACCGAATCCAAAACACACCCGAATCCGACAAAAAAAATTCGGTGAGGTTTTGCCAAAACGCGGTCGAACCCAAAACACGGCCGCGGAACCGAACCCAAAACCAAAACACAAAACCCGAAAAATTTCAAGTGCACATCTCTAATATTAATCCTGGTTAACCCCATGGCGAAGTTAACGTTGATATTTTACTGCAGATTAACGTATTGATGAACAAAAGACCAATCACTTTGTATCGCTATTTATCAAAATATATATATGTTATATTGCTATGGTAGCTGAGTAACATTGGCCTGCAATGGTATAGTAAGTTATTTCCTTGCCCAGCCAGTCAGATTTGGGCGTCCATTTTATACGTTTATTTATTTATTTAAAATGTTAAAAGTACATAAAGGACATTTTTTTTTATTATTATTTTGGTCGATTTTCAACCTGAGACCAATACTGTTACTTAATAAACAGCATACCGTACTCCATGGAAAGGCTGTTTGCAAACAAAGGACCTCATTCAGGTTGGATCGCAAATCACAATCCAACCGGAATTTCTGCGTTAGCTCAGCAGGCGCATTCGCATGCGCAGGGTCTGTCCTGCACATGCATTCTCATTTTCTGCCGGTGACCTGCAGTAAATGCAAACACTTTTGCCTAATTGGCTGGCAGAGACATTTGCGGGGCGGGAGGGGGACAGCAACGCTCCATTTACAAGGCGGAGATGGAGTGCTGAGGGGGCGGCGGCAGTAAAATGGGGGCGAGGC